>NC_037684.1:5437170-5614803 GCF_003255815.1 Theropithecus gelada
TTGACCTCCCAAAGTACTGTGATTACAGGCATGAAATACCACGCCCTGTCTTAAATTATTATTTTAAATTAAAAAAAAAAGATGTTTAGATGCCATGATGTAGGTGGCAGTGCCTTAACCGTGTGTGTGTTGTCAGGCCCAAGAGCCTCTTCCATCCTTGTCAAGGGGAGTGCTAACCTTCTCTCTTTTCATACAGCCTGGCTCTCTTATTTTGTATCTGTATGTATATACATGTTGGTTGAAACTGGTGCAGGGTGATTGAGACTTGGGCTTGTGGGTCTGGTAGGTTCAAGGACTAACTGCATCGCTTGGGAGCATGGGGCCTCGGGCAAGTTACTTAATCCACTGGGAACAGGAGCATTGTAATCACGAGATGGGGATACTGTCTGGGATTCCCATCCCCTATCTGAGTCTCAGTCCTCTCAGTTTCTGTGGTTTGACGACTGTGTGCTAGGGGCTGGGCCAGGCAGATGCTGGGGTGTCCGTTAGTAAGATGGGCACGGTCCCTCGCTGCCTGCTCTGATTTTTGCCCCAGCTCTGAGAGCAGATTAATGGTATTGTAAGTCCTCATTGTATGGTTGAAGTCGCGACTCAGAGGGGAAGAGACCCTCCCAGAATCTCCCAGCTTGCCTCGGTACCACAGGAGCAGGGCCCCCGGCCTTCCGGGTACAGCCTCCCAGGTTGGAAGCTGGCAAGCTGGGGCTGTAGAACAGGAGGTGGCTGGGCTTGGATTCGCTGGCACCGAGTCCTTAAAGGAACCCTGGGTAGCAGATGTGGCTGCCTTGCACATCTGCTCAGCAGTGCATCACTCCTAAAGGCCCAAAGACTCGTCCGGTCCTGACACTGAGCACGTTTCAGAAAAGGTCCCAGGGAAGACATTTGAATTGCCACAGCTGCTCAAGGCTCGCTCCCTCACTCATGCCGTGGGCAAGCTAAACATCCTCTAGTAGGACCAGTCAAGCAGGGCACAAAATGGAAGGGGGGGTGAGGGGGACGAGAAAAGAATGATATTCCAAAAAATGCTGCAGAGTAATCATCGTGGGGGGAAAAATCAGAATTTCTTGGGACTTAGACTTTTTCATGGCTCAGTGGTGTTTTTCTTTAGAATTTAGGACTGGAGGTAGGGATAGACCATAATCTTTTCAATGCTCAAGAGCCTTCAGCAGGCCTCACTGGCTCTGGGCAGGGGGCAGGGCTTACAGGACCCAGAGCAGGTGACATCTTACCCACTGTGGGTGCTTCCTCCCTCCTCCCTTTGGCACGGTCTGAGGAATTTTGAAATCACCTCATAGCCAGACCCCTTGCATTTGCTGCCCAGGAGAACGGAGCAAGGAGGTGCCATGTGGAAAGCCCCGCTGTCTGATTTTCCTCTGAGCTTGTCACTGCAGCCTGAGAGCCCCCTTCTCTGTCAAGTGGGTGACTGGACTGAATACACCAGACCCCCTTTGGCATTCTTCTAAGATCCTGAGGAGGAGGAAGAGCCGAGGAGGGCACGGGGTGGAGCCTGGGGCTGTGGTTTGGAGGATGGGAGGGCTGGGTGAGGGATTTGGAGATTGCAGCTGGGAAATTTGGATCGGCCTGTGAAGACTTTGTGGTTCATTCTCATGAAACTCGCTTCCTCTCACTGGATTTCTGCCCTGGGGGACGTGGGGTTCAAGTGAAAACACTGGGTTTTCCTTCTTGGTGACTGAGGCTTAAATTCTGGTCTCCCAGGCAAACATTTAAGAAATAACTCTCTTTTCTCTCCTTGTCCATTGTAAAACAAACCCTTTTTTTCCCCCATGTCTCCCACCCCCCTGAAAAGAATTAGATTGCATTGCTGCTTACTAGCTGGTAGCACCTGGCTTTCCAGCAGGCTGGTTGAAAACAGAAAATGCTTCTCTGCTTAAGACAGGGAAAGGGCGTGGGCTTTGGCATCAGAAACCTGGCTTTCCTGTAGACTAGCTGGGTTGGGCCAGGGACGTCTTCCCAAGACTCAGTTTCCCTGTCTGTGATAATATGTACCTTCTTCTCAGGGCATTATAAGGACTGAACAAGAATGTCTGTGTGAAACACCAGGTGCGTGGTTGGGGGTGGTACATGGTAGTTCTTCCCGGGTGACAATGTTCATCCCAGGGCCCATGGGACAATGAGGTCAAAGAAGGACTACCTGAGGCTGGTGTGCCTGCTTGCTGGCTTGGTATCTGGGGAGAAGACAGTGGAAGAAGAGCAAATCCTTGCTGTTGGGGTGTGGGGGTGAGTTGTGTGGGTCCTGCCTCTTCAGTGAGACATGCCTACCACTTGGGAGGGGCGTGGGATGGAGGTGGGGGGCCAGGAGTCACAGCCTTTTCCGGGGGTTGGGTTTGTGTGACTACCACTTAAGCCTATCTGAGAGGAGAGGTTAGTGGGAGAGTCAGGGTGAGTTTGTGCTGAGTTCCTTCTTGTCAAACTTGCTTTTGTGGGCTTAAGAACATGGGAAGGGTGGAGAGGGGGCCATATCTTACAAAAGAGAAAGGCTGGGCTCAGTGGCTCACGACTATAATCCCAACACTTTAGGAGGCTTAAGTGGGAGGATCGGTTGAGGCCAGGAGTTCAGACCAGCCTGGCCAAGATAGCGAAATCTCATCTCTACAAAAATAAAAAATAAATTAGCTGGGTGTGGTGGCTTACACCTGTAGTTGCAGCGACTCTGGAGACAGGGGCAAGACAGGATTGCTTGAGCCAGGAGTTTGAGGCTGCAGTGAGCTATGGTCACACCACTGCACTCCAGCCTGGGCAACATAGTAAGACCCTGCCTCTGAAAAAGTAAGAGGAAAAATTAGTCAGGCATGGAGGTGTGTGCCTGTAGTCCCAGCTACTCAGGAGGCTGAGGTGGGAGGATCGCTTGAGCCCAGGAGTTCAAGGTTACAGTGAGCTGTGATTGACTGGGTCACTGCACTCCAGCCTGGGCAATAGAGTCAGACCCTGTCTCTCTTGAAAACTGTCTTGCTTTTGGAACTTTGAGGGCGATTAAACAGATACTTAAGTACAAGTAAAAAGTCTTCAACTTGCCCGGCCAGACCACTGTATATCTGGGAAAAGTCAACTAGACCGCTTGCTCCAGCTGGTTGGTCTGGTTGGTGTGGAGGGTGAACCCTCCTCTGGCCCGAGGCACACACCCTCTCTCCTCCTGTGTCTGGTGATGGCAAGTGTTTATCTTTGCTCAGGTCTGGGTGCACGCTAACCTTGGCCAAATCTCTGAATGTTCAGACATCTGCCAAAATATCCCATTTCGACAATGGGCCTTCTCTACAGAGATGAGATTACAGGGGGCAGTACTGGGATGCTGGAAGACCACTTAAACTTTGACCGCAGGAAGGGGCAGGGTCTAGGATCCTGACTTTGAATGTAAGGAGTGGGGATAGAGAGAGGCCTGAGGACCAGCTCCCTGCTTCCAGAGCCGGAGGGGGAGGGGCTGCTGCCACCCTATCTTGGCATTCTCCCTTTCGTCCTTGGGGCAGATTTCGTTGTAATTAGACAAGTTGTGACAAATAGCCCATTGGTCTTTGGGCCGGAGAATTATGCCGAGTCCTGCCTGGAAACCCAGCCTTGTTCACTTGGGAGCCATAATTAGGCAAGAGAACGGTTCATGAGCCCTTTGATTCAATAAAGACCCTTTTATGATGTTGGTTTTTCCCAGAAAAATAATACCACTTTGCTCCATGTATTGCATTTAGATGTGTAATCATATTAGAACTAAGCAGCCCAGGGGACTGAAGTCGTGTAGCTGGAGTTGTAGGGGCAGAAAGGTGCAATCCCTCTCCTCCCCGTAAGGGTCACAGCTGACACTTGTGTAACAAAGACAGGTTAACAGGAGAGAAGTTTGACGAATTTATTTAATCAGTGTTTTACACAACATGGGAGCCTTCAGAAATAAGATGCAGAGACCCAGGGAAAACTATTTTTATGCTTAGATTGGAGGAAGAATGGACAGCCATCTAGGAATGTGATTGGACAGAAAGGGTGTGACCTAATGTAATAGACAGAGGGGGCCACCCAGCAAGGCCTGTCTATTCAGATGCTTTTTGGCCTCACTGTGCAGTGCAGCATGTTGGGGTGTATGGGGGTGTATGGGGCAGGACCCCTTTGGGATGAGGGTTGTGAAGGGAGAGAGTGACCTTTCTAGATACTATGTCTTGCTTTGGGGGAGAGGAGTTCTACTTCCTCTGACCCACCTTGGGGAAGAGGAATTCTGGTTTCTGTGCCTGGCTGCGGGGGAGAAAGAGGGGCAAGAGACAGAAGGGTGGAAGAAGGTCAGAGAGAACTTGCTTTCTCCTTTAGTTCAAAGTGCGCAGTTTACCAAAGTGCCAGGCTTTGGGGTATCCTGTTCTCAGCCCCATGGAGTAAAGCCTGTTATCCGGTCTTCAGAGAAAAACAGTGTCCTCAGAAAAAAAAGAAAATGAAAAGGAACACTTCTGAAGATTTTCTGTCTTGTCATTTAAAGAACATTTTCTCCCTTCAGAGTGAGAAGTGACCCAGGGGAAAAAAAAACAAAAAGTGAAAGTGACTTGACTGGCCAGTGGCAGCGGCAGCCCCTGGTGCCCTCTGCAGACCTGTGTCGGCCCAGGCCACACGTGCCCAGCATGGTTGATATTTGTCAGATGGGTAGCACGTGTCCAGCCACGGGCCAGAGAAAATGCCCCTAGAGGATGCTTGCGTCCTCTCCACAAGGAGTTGTGGTCAGCCTACTGGGGTCTCCACCGGGGTGGCAGGGCTGCAGACGCTGGTGTTTGCAGGTGGCAGTTCTCGTCCTCGTCCTCATCGCCTCCCTGCGAGGGACAGTCAGCCCTGACTACATGTAGCCCTGGAGCTTGCGGGCAGCTTTCAGCTCATTGGGAAGGTGTGCCGGGCCCACGACGTTGACCAGACAGTTCTTCCAGGCATGAGAGGGATGCCCTGCCCAGGTCGCTGTCAAGGCACAGCCCCTCCCAACAGCCACCCTCTTGCCTTCTTACCCCAAGACCATGTTGTCAGGCAGGCCAAAAGCATTTCCCAATCATGGAGTCAGATCCATCCCAGAAATCTGCCCTGTGCCCAGGAGAGGTCGAAATCGCCAATGGAATCAAGAACCTCTTTCCCAATTTGGGGTTTAGAAATCTCTGGCAATGAGGAAATTTCTGGTAGTCATTTGTAAGAGTTACTCTATTAAGAAATAGAGGGTATGACATTTCAGAATGCTAAAATTGTGTTGCATTAAAAAGGGGGAAAATCCATTTACTTCCCAAACATCTGGTGGGAGTTATCACCAAAATATATTTTCAGATATCCTCTAATGTAGAAAAACTGTGTATTTTGTAGGACATGGTTTATCTGTTTGTAGATAATGTGTATTAAAATACTTTTGCAGTATCACTACTATTTTAAGGTGACTCTTTTTGACCTTCATACTGTAGGCTTTTTTAAAAAATGTAGAGATGGGGGGGGTCTCACTATGTTGCCCAGGCTGGTCTCGAACTCCTGGGCTCAAGCAGTCCTTCCACGTCAGCCTCCCCAAGTGCTAGGATTACAGGTGTGAGCCACCATGCATGGCCTACTTTAGGCTTTTCGGAAGGTAGTTTACACTTTTTGGAAGAAGTGCTGTTAAGTTATGTATATGTATATATTGCTTCCCCCCCCCAAAGGAGTATAATTAGAACATCTGAAACCAGATTATCCAATTAGTACATTTTTCTAATTAGCTGTTAGGAATTCGTGATGAGATAAATTATTTTAGATTTCCAAATGGAACTTTGGCCACAGGGAGGCTCTGAGGAAGTACACAGGGGAGAAAAATAATGGGTTTTTAAAGTTTCAACTCCACCCACTCACCTGCTCCCCGAAAAACCTAATGTGCCTGCCCATGAGGCAGCAACAGTGACCAGAAAATAGTTTCTTTTCCTTATTCTGAGTAAATGGAGTTGGAAGAATTATTCATTTATATTGGCTTTTCTTTGTTCCTGGTAATAAAGCAGGCAGACAGGGGTTGGCATTAAATACTATTTTTTCTACATTTTCATCAGTCATATTAGTAGCTGTTCTTTGGCAGAAAAAAAAATCTGGTGATCTGAATTAATTCAGAACATATTTACTGTGAGCCTTGTATGTGCTTCCGTGTGCCAGGTGGCAACGAAGACCGTCTGTCAGGGGCTTTGGAGGGATGTCCTGTCAAGACCAAGGGGACGAAGTCAGGACCCAGGTTTTGCGTTTTGTAACTGTAGTTGATGCAGGCCCACCATCCTTTGTCCAAAATTCTGGATATGCAAGAAAACTCTGGATACTGAAAGTTGTTTTTGTCACTGATTGAGAGGGAAGACCTGACCCAAACTGACTTGAGACTATTGGAGTCCATATTTATCCTGGGGAGTGTAAATATTCATGGGTTTTCCTGCAGAGATATTAATGTTTGATTACGGGTGCTGCCCTGCTGGGGTGTTACATAATATGTGGCATAGGCACCACATTCCCTTTCTAAAACCTGAAAAGTTCCGGAACACATATGGCCTGAAGGTTTGGAGTAAGAGACTCTGCCCTGGAGTAGCATCTACTTAAGACCACGGCAGCTATGTGCTCAGAGTCCCCGCTCTGCCAGGGCCCGTTTCCGCTTCGGCTACAGGAGGAGCCTGAAGTCAGAATGAGAGTCCAGCTGACCAGTGTGTGCGATGCCCAAACAGCTGCACCTCCACCAGGACAGGTGACTTGGCTGTCCCCATGACCCTCAGAGGCCTTCCCTCACCAGGTGCCAAGCAAAGATTGTTCAGAAGCAGATTCTACTCTGCTGTCGTTGTGAATACATCAATGAATGAGTACATCTATGTTCTTTTTTTTTTTTTTTTTTTTTTGAGACGGAGTCTCGCTCTGTCACCCAGGCTGGAGTGCAGTGGCCGGATCTCAGCTCACTGCAAGCTCCGCCTCCCGGGTTCACGCCATTCTCCTGCCTCAGCCTCCCGAGTAGCTGGGACTATAGGCGCCCGCCACCTCGCCCGGCTAGTTTTTTGTATTTTTTAGTAGAGACGGGGTTTCACCGTGTTAGCCAGGATGGTCTCGATCTCCTGACCTCGTGATCCGCCCGTCTCGGCCTCCCAAAGTGCTGGGATTACAGGCATGAGCCACCGCGTCCGGCAAGTACATCTATGTTCTAATAAAACTTTATGAGGGCTGGCTGCGGTGGCTCACACCTGTAATTCTAGCACTTTGGGAGGCCGAGATGGGCGGATCACTGAAGGTCAGGAGTTCGAGACCAGCCTGGCCAACATGGTGAAACCCCGTCTTTATCAAAAACACGAAAATCAGTTGGGCATGATGGCAGGTGCCTGTAATCTCAGCTATTTGGGAGGCTGAGGCAGGAGAATCGCTTGAACCCGGGAGGTGGAGGTGCAGTGAGCTGAGATTGTGCCACTGCACTTAGCCTGGGTAACAGAGTGAGACTCTGTCCCCCCCACCAAAAAAAAAAAACCCAAAAAACAAAACTTTATGAAAACAGGTGGTGGGCTAGGATGGCCCTTTGACCGGAGTTTGCTGACGCTGTGTCAAAATGATACATGCATCCTTAAACATACTGTTTTCTTCTGCAGACTTTAGCCCTGCCGTCTGCCTGCCTGGTCTGCTTGTCTTGTTCCCCACCCCCTGCCAAGTGGAGTTGCCTTAAAGAGATAAAAGTTGTGGCTCCAATGTCAGTACCCAGCCCTGCTTGGCTCCTCCAGATGGTCTGGAAACATAGATGGAAAGCAGGCGCTGCCCTCATTGGCCTGGCCTCGGTGGCGGGAGTGTGTTTTTGTGTGGACAACTGCAGTTGGGCCCAGGTCCAGCCTTGCTGAGGGCTACTCACTCAGGCCTCCACCCACTGATGGATTTTGGGGTCAGAGCCAAGCCCCAAGACATGTCGGCTGGCAGCCTGGGGCCAGGCAGGGCTGCTGCTGGGGGAGCCCAGTCCCAGGTGGGTTTGTGAGGTGTATGGGGAGTGAGGGGCTGAGAATGAGTGTTTCAGAGCCGATGTGTTCTTAGCAAAAGAATTTCTGGCAGAGAGAGGTTGATTATCGTAAACCCAGCAGCTCTGATGGATGAGTTTCAGGTCTCCTGGCTTGTTCATCCCAGCCCCGGAATGTCCAGCAAGGGCGGGGCCAGCCTGCGAGGCCAGGATGGCTTCTCACTGCATCAGAAGTTTAAATCCAGCCGAGCCCTCTGACTCCCACCTCTGTAGTGCGCTGGCCTGGGGAAGACTGGCTGGAGTAGACAGAAGGAGGGCGGGACCCTCAGAGCCCACTCTAGTCTGTGTACTGGAATCGCCCCTGTCCTCCCCAATCTCCAACCATCCCCAAGCTCCACCAAGGATATTTGGCCCCCCGACTCAAAGAAGGCCTGGCCTTTCCAGGCTGCAGGGCCAGATCCTCTCAGCCAGCCCTGGTGGCAGGCTCCAGCATCCCAGAGAGACAGCGAGTCCCTGTATGTGCCCAGCACCTTCTCTCTGTAGGCGGTTTCTCTCCCAAGACATTTTGGGACTTTTGCCCTCTGCCTGGTCACCTTCTTTCCTAGCCAGGATAGGGCTGGTGGATGCTTTTTTTTTTTTTTTTTTTAAAGCCAGTTCCAAACAAGGGCTGATATTTAGTTGCCCTTTCTTTTTCTTCTCTCATGGTTTTGTGGGTTGCTGGCACTTTAGGGACTCTGTTCAGAGTGGAGCCTCCTCACTCTGCAGCTCCCTGGTAAGCCCTGGTGGCCCATCAGCCCGCAGAGGAAGGAGGCACTCACTCGGGTGAGTATGAATACCCACACTCCCCAGGATAAATACAGACTCTGACAGTCTCAAGTCAGTTTGGGTCAGATTTTCCCACTCAGTGACAAAAACAACTTTCAGTATCTGGAGTTTTGTTTGAGTTGAGAATTTTAAATAAAGGATCGTGGGTCTGCATCAACCACAGTTACAAAATGCAAAAGCTGGGTCGTGACTTCATCCCTTTGGTCTTGATGGGACATCACCCTGACCCGTCCTTATCGCCACCTGGCACATGATGCACCTCAGTCATCAGCGTGTGCCCAGTGCAGGCCCACGCGGAGTGAGCACTCAGGGAAGGTGCATGGAACTGGACTGGGTGGCTGGTGTGTTTGGTGATAGGTTAGCTCTGCTGTCATAGCCAAGTCCAGATGGGTCACCATCACATACCCAGCACGGTGTGAGGAGATCCTCCAGCCACTGTCAGGGGCAGCTCTCCTGGCTCTGCCTCCTTGTTTTTGGACCAAGCTCTTTGGTTTCTGGGCCAAGAACTGCCTGTAGCATTGGGTGTGGGGACTTGGGTTTTGCTTTGTTGGTGGAGAATATGGCTGTGATCTGGGTTAGGGCACAAAGCTCAGGTAGATGACAGGTGCCAGAACAGTGGTTCAAACTTGGGAGAATCACAGCAGGAGCCTATTAACAATGCAGATTCCAGGGCCCCTTGGTAGACCTGGGAAGGCGGGTGCAATCAGCATTGTTAATAAGTGTGTGTGACTGTGAGGCAGGTGGTCCCCGGATTGCGCTCTGGTGGGCTGGACCAGTAGGTAAAGCACAGTGTGATGAGCTTTGGGACGGTAGAATGGGGAGAAGGAAGGGGCTATAACCCAGGGAGAGGCTGGGGTCAAGGAAGGTCACCCAGAAGAGGTGAGCTGAGTCTTGAAGAACAAAGCAGGAATGGTAATAATAGCTAATCTTGATTGAACGCTTTGTGCCAGGCACAGTTCTAAGCCTTTTCCATGAATGAACCCATTCAGTCCTCCAGACAACCCCGTGAAATAGGTAGTAACCCCAGACTCACACAGGAGCAGACCAAAGCACTCGGGGCTAAGTTGCTGGCCCAAGGCTAGTGAGTGGTGAGCTAGGTCTTGCCTGCTTATTGCACGGCACCACATGGGGTAAGGCGTGCCAGGCAGCGGGAGCAGTTCAGCACGGTGATGCAGGTGTGGTGTTCAGTGGTTCAGATGATGCAGAGCCTAGTGTGGGGGGACTGCTTCAGTTCTGCTTTGTTGGTGGAGAATATGTCTGTGATCTTGGTTAGGACAGAAAGCTCCGGGTGGGTGACAGGTGCCAGAATGGCAGTTCGAGAGGGCTGAGGCTGGAGCTGGCAGTCGGGATAGCAGGCACACTTCCTCACAGTCTGAACTGGAAGGAGCGTGGAGTGTGGGGGAGAAGGTGCAATGTCAGTGCCCAGGGTGCAGCAAAGCACAGGCTGACACCCTGACCCAGCCCCCTTCCCAGAGGGGAAGAATTCGAGGTAGCCCAGCCCCTGCCCTTGGGGGTCTGACGGGATCCACTTTCGTTAGGAGCCTGCTACACACTTTGCTTTCTTTCAATCCTTACGTTGCCCTTCCAAGTGGGGCTTATTATTCCCATTTACAGATAGGAGAGCTGAGGCTGGGAAGCCAAGTGGCGTACACAGGGTCAGGTCATACGGCAAGTTAGCGGGTAGTGGTGCCAGGGCAGGCTGGCTGTCTTTTGTGGGGATGTGTTTTCACCACAGCGGGGGCAGCCTGTGTTCTGAGAGGCCAGATTTCCTGCATGGACAGTGGGACCCATGGTCAGACCCCCAAAGAGCAGGTGCAGTGCCAGGCTGGACAGATTCCAGCTGTGCTGGGGCCTTGCGCAAAGTGGCCTGGTCTCAGCAGACACGTTTCCTGTTGCTGGGTGACATTCCACAGGTGGGAGGCACGTGCAGGACCTCATTCCCTAGGGGCCTTCCTGGTCTGGGCCCTGATGCTGGGGTTGACCCTCTATTGCCCTGGAGGCTCACCTGGGCCTCCGAGCAGAAGGGACTGTCCCATTAAGGAGAATCCTCTACAAGTCTCTGATTCTGGAAGCTCTTTGTTTTTATCATCCCATACGAAAAACACATTGGCCAGCAGTCTCTTCCCTTCTTTTTGGCCACTTTCTCACCATCGCCTTCACTCCACCTTGGTTTCTTCCAGCCGAGCCTGTGAGCTTGTTGATTTGAACTCCAAAACCACCTAGGACATCCCAGAGGTCTTCACACTTGTCTTTGTTGCCCATTGTAGGCCGTTTTCATAGAAGGGTATTGGGAGGACCTGCCTTCCCACTCAGGCCAATGTGAAGCTCTTTTGCTAAGGGTGGGGTGGGGTATGACCGAGAATTGGCGGGCTGGCCTGAGATACGTTCAGCGGCACCCCAGGGCGCGCTGTTACTCACAGGTTGCAGCCTCTTCCAGCCCCTTTGCTTTCTGTGGCTGAAAGTCTCATTTCCTCTTTGGCTTTCCCTTTGAAACGGGAGAGAGGGTGGTGGGAGCTTAGCTCCTTCCAGGCCCATTTTACAGACAGGGTAACCAAGGCCACGACTGCTAGAGAGAAGCGGAGCCGCAGTTCCCGTGCCCATTCCTGTCAGAATCTCATGTCTGGGTGCTGTTCTTTAAGACAGGCTGAGGGGCCCGGCGCGGTGGCTCACGCCTGTAATCCCAGCACTTTGGGAGGCCGAGACGGGCGGATCACAAGGTCAGGAGATCAAGACCATCCTGGCTAACACGGCGAAACCCCGTCTCTACTAAAAACACAAAAAATTAGCCGGGCGAGGTGGCGGCGCCTGTGGTCCCAGCTACTCGGGAGGCTGAGGCAGGAGAATGGCGTGAACCCGGGAGGCGGAGCTTGCAGTGAGCTGAGATCCGGCCACTGCACTCCAGCCTGGGCGACAGAGTGAGACTCCGTCTCAAAAAAAAAAAAAAAAAAAAAAAAGACAGGCTGGAGAGATTCCGGGCAGCTCTTCTCCCAGGTTTTCAGGCCTGGATCGCTCTTCCGGGCACTTCCTGGTGTTTTCTTCTCGTTGCCTGAATCAGGCCTGGCCTCAGCAGAGGCCTTGGTTCCAAGAAGGCTGGAGGCTGGCTGGCTTGTGTTCATGTGTCACACCAGGCCTGAGACCATCACTGTCTCTCTGAGATGGTCCATGCCTCTCCTGTGAACACAGGGGCTACAGGCTGCAGTTTTTGCCACATTCCTGAGTTTTGGGGGCTGCCGTTCACATTGGGATTCCACCAGGATGCTGGTCTGCGGTTGCCTGCAGGCAGAAGGCGCTGGGTTCTGAGTTGGCTTTGGGTGGAACACAGGTCATTCCTGGGCGTGCCTTGGGAGGGCAGCGAGGCTGGCCACAGCTGGGCCCAGCACTGGAGAGAACTGTGCCTCTCTGGAGATGCTGCAGCCTTCCCATGGGCTGTGTGGAGGGGGGTCAGTGTCGGGTGAGGGGACACCAGCTTCACCTCGGCTCACCTGGGCGTGGCAGACGACTGCTTCCTCACCTGGAGAGTGTTCAAGGACAGCAAGAAAAATGAGGGACTTTCAGGGGCAGCTGTGTTTTCTGACTCAGTCATAATGCCCCTAAAAATCCTTATTGTTCTTGCAGTGTGCATCGGGCAGCGGCCAGCAACCTGCCCCTCACCCACCTGGCCCTTCTGGGAGGACTGGGACTTCCTGGGGTCAGACTGGAATGTACCTCCAAACCAAGAGTGAATGAGGACTTGCTGATTATTAAAACAATTTTGTTTGCGTGCATTTTTAGCATCTTCTCTTCTGGTGGAGGATTGGAGTGGCTGAGGGTCGGGAGGGCTGGACATCAAGATATTCCTGTGCAGATCAGAGCCCAGGAGGGTGCAGGAGCTCCCTGGTTTGTGTGCAGTGAAGGCCTGGAAGAGCCTAGCTGCATGTGCAGTGCCTAAGGAAGGTCATCTTCCGGGTCAGTGATGTTAGAGGCAACAGTGTTGGGCTGGACAAGATGCCCCCCAACCTTTCCTGAGAAGTTGAGGCAGGAGCGGAGGAGGCATCTATCTGGGCAGGAACTTGCATAGTATTTTAAAATAGAAGGCAGCCTGGCCAACATGGCAAAACCCCATCTCTACTAAAGATGCAAAAGTTAGCCAGGTGTGGTGGTGTGTGCCTGTAATCCCAGCTACTCGGGAGGCTGAGGCACGAGAATCGCTTGAGCCCGGGAGGTGCAGGTTGCAGTGAGCCAAGATCGTACCACTGCACTCCAGCCTGGGCGACACAGTGAGACCTTGTCTCAAAAAATAAAATAAATAAAATAAAATAAATAAAATAATAAAATAAAATAAAATAATTAAAATAAAATAAAATAAAAGCTCAGAGTCCACTGTCTGAGGCCCAGTGAACTAGCCATTTTGAAAATAGAACTGCAGTGGGTTGAGGGTCATTCCTCCTCTGCCGTGACCCTGGAGCTTGCTTTTCCTTGTCTGAAAGTTCTCCCTCCTTACTTCACTTCATGGATCTCCTCCATTCTCAGCAGGTCTCCCTACCCCCACCCTATCCAGTCCCACCCCGCAGATACAGTCATGCACTGCCTAACAATGTTTTGGTCAACGAGGGACTGCATGTAGGACGGCGGTCTCATAAGATCATAACACTGTGCTTTTACTGTGCCTTTTCTATGTTTAGATACACAGACACTTGCCATTGTGTTCTAATTGTCTACAGCATGCAGGACAGGAACGTGCTGTACAGGTGTGTAGCCTGGGAGCAATGGGCTACCCCATCTAGTCTAGGTGTGCAGCAGGCTATACACCATCTAGGTTTACGTAAGTACACTCTGTGAGGTTGGCACAATAACAAAATCACCTAACAATGCCTTTCTCAGGACGGATCCCCGTTGTTAAGTGACATATGACTCTATTTTGACCAGCCAAGGCTTTTGGAGATCCTGGGGGATTGTCGAGAAGCAGAAATACCTTTTTATTTTTTCACTTTTATTATTGTTACTATTTTTTGAGACGGAGTCTCGCACTGTCCCCTGGACTGGAGTTCAGTGGTACAATCTCAGCTCACTGCAACCTCCACATCCCAGGTTCAAGTGATTCTCCTGCCTCAGCCTCCCAAGTAGCTGGGATTACAGGTGTCTGCCACTACACCTGGCTAATTGTTTGTATTTTTAGTAGAGACGGGGTTTCACTATGTTGGCCGGGCTGGTCTCGAATACCTAACCTCATGATCCACCTGCCTTGGCCTCCCAAAGTGCTGGGATTACAGGTGTGAGCCACTGCGCTCGGCTGAATCCAAATTTTTCTGAGACCTATTTTTTTTATTTTTTACTTTTTTGAGACAGAGTCTTACTCTTTCACTCAGCCTGGGGTGCGGTAGCTTCATCACAGCTCACTATAGCCTTGACCTCCAGGACTCCAGGGATCCTCCCACCTCAGCCTCTCAAGTAGCTGGGATTACAGGCACCCACCACCATGCCCAGCTAATTTTTGTATTTTTAGTAGAGATGAGGTTTCACCATGTTGGCCAGGCTGGTCTCAAACTCCTGACCTCAGGTGATCCACCTGCCTCGGCCTCCCAAAATGCTGGGATTACAGGCATGAGCCACCATGCCTAGCCAGAAATACTTTTTAAACAAATCAATTTGTGTTATGCCTGCCTTCCGCAACAATGCCAATCCACGAGAATGTCACTAAACCCGAAGCAACAGAATCCTGCTCTTCAGTGGAGGCTGGGCTGGTGGCTTGAAGTAAAGGACAGGTGGGGAGATGGACAAAGTGACAAGCAGGACTCTGCATGCCCCAGAGGGTCCACTCTATGTCTTACTGCCTTCATGGGTCAGCAGGGGAAGTTTACCCTTGAGATATTTCCAGGGTCCCTAGGTGCCGCTCAAAAGCTCTCGTCACTGGAGGAGACGACCACGTGTGCTCAGCATTTGCAGAACTCCAACTGCCACGATCTTCCCTGAAGCCCAGCCCTGGCTCCAGTGGGCACTGGCCGGTGCTACTGTGACTGTACCTCCACACGAGCTCTCCCAGAGACAGTTTTGAAGGGGCTGGGTTTGCTCAGGAACCTTGCCTTTTTTCTGCCCAGGGCAAGGACAGCTCCAAGGTAAAATTTAAACATGATGGCATTTATCCTTTCTTGGTAAGGGATGGGTATGGCTCCCACGAAATGCTATTCTCACAATCTCCAATGGACAGGGGTGTTGCAAAGGTTCCTTCATCCCCGATCAGCTTCCCTGCCATTTGCTACCCTCAACCATCCCATCCCATGGGGCCCCTTTCTCCTGCCCTTCATTCCCCTGAACCTCCTTGTTCTTGCATGTTTTCCTCATTCTGTTTTTTTTTCCTTGACACAGAATCTTACTCTGTCACCCAGGCTGGAGTGCAGTGGCCTGAACCAGGCCCACTGCAACCTCTACCTCCTGGGCTCAAGCAATCCTCCCACCTCAGCCTCCTGAGCAGCTGGAACTACAGGCGCACACCACCATGCCTGGCTAATTTTTGCATTTATTGTAAGGACAGGATTTTGCCACATTGCCCAGGCTGGTCTCAAACTCCCGAGGCCAAGCAATCCTCCTGCCTTAGCCTCCCAAAGTGTTGGGAATAGAGGTGTGAGCCACTGCACCTGGCCAGTTCTTCATTCTTTACCACAAAACATTTACAAAAGATAATACATCAACCTTTTTTTTTTTTTTTTTTCCAGACGGAGTCTCACTCTATCACCCAGGTTGGAATACAGTGGCACAGTGGCACGATCTCGGTTCACTGCAACCTCCGCCTCCCAGGTTCAAGTGATTTCCCCTGCCTCAGCCTCCTGAGTAGCTCCTGGCACCTGCCACCATGCCCAGCTAATTTTTTGTGTTTTTAGTAGAGACAGGGTTTCACGGTATTAGCCAGGATGGTCTCAATCTCCTGACCTCATGATCCGCTCCCCTTGGCCTCCCAAAGTGCTGGGACTACAGGCGTGAGCCACCGCGCCTGGCCTACATCAACTTTTTAAAAGAGGAAATATATCAAATATAAAACTGATTACTATTTTTTCGCTATTGTAAAAGAATTGCCTTCTACTATGGGGCATTTGAAAAATACAAAGGGGCCAGGCTTGGTGGCTCACACCTATAATCTCAGCACATTGGGAGGCCTAGGTGGGCAGATCACTTGAGTTCAGGAGGTTGAGACCAGCCTGGGCAACATGGCGAAAACCCCGTCGCTACAAAAAACACAAAAATTAGCTAGGCGTGGTGGTGCACGCCTGTAGTCCCGGCTTCTCAGGAGGCTGAGGTGAGAGGATTGTTTGAGCCTGCGAGGTGGAGGTTGCAGTGAGCCGAAATTGCTCCACGGCACTCCAGCCTCAGCGACAGAGCCAGACCCTCCCTCCAAAAAACACAACAAAACAAAAAAAGAGAGAAGGGATGGAAAGGGCTTATAAATGCCCATACCTAGAGATAATGTCCGCTAATGAAATCTATCCTTCCAGCCTTTTTTACTCATGCCTGTACTTCCCCACCCAGTTAGCAGGATTGGGACTTTTAAAAGGATCAGGCTTATAACTCATTTGAGCAATGGCCCTGTGCCCTCGGGCCAGAAAGCCTTTATTTTCTTTTTACCAAGCAGGATATGCTGTGGGCTGCTGCTGGCCTCTGGCCAGGAAGCTCAGTGATCTTGCTGGAGGGTGTTTGAGCAGCACCAGGTCTCTCTAAATCAGGATTGATGAAATTGTCAGTGAGGATGCCGGACAAGAGGGCTTTATCCCGTCTGATTTCTAAGTGGGTGGCTGCATTGCTTCTTGACCAGGCTGCACAGGAGAATCACTTGGGAGCATTAAAAACGTGCCAGTGCCTGGCCCCATGCAGGACCCACTGGATCTGAATTGCTGGGGAATGAAAGGGCCCAAGAACTAGTATCTTTGTTTTTGTTTGTTGTTGTTTTTTATTTGTTTGTTTTTTTAACACAGGGTCTCTCTCTCTCTGTCTCCCAGGTTGGAGTGCGGTGCACTGCAGCCTCAATCTCCAGGGTGCAGGTGATTCTCCCACAGCCTCCCAAGTAGCGTGTGGTGTGTGCCACCGCGCCTGACTGGTGTTTCCTGTTTTTGTTTTTGAGACAGAGTCTTGCTCGGTGGCACAGGCTGGAGTGCAGTGCTGCGATCTCGGCTCATGGCAACCTCTGCTTCCTGAGTTCAAGCGATTCCCGCGTTAGCCTCCCGAGTAGCTGGGTTACAGGTGCCCACCACCTCGCAAGGCTAACTTTTGTATTTTTAGTAGAGACAGAGTTTCACCGTGTTGGCCAGGCTGGTCAAACTCCTGGCCTCAAGTGATCTGCCCGTCTCAGCCTCCCAAAGTGCTGGGATTACAGGCATGAGCCACTGCGCCCGGCACCTGGCCATTAAAAAATTCTTTTTTGTAGAGACGAGATCTCACTATGTTGCCAAGGCTGGTCTTGAAGTCTTGGGCTCAGGCTTCCCAAAATGCTGGGATTATAGGCATGAGCCACCACACCTGACCAGTTATTTATTTATTTTTTCTTATGTTCCTCAGGTGAGTCTCTTAAGCAATCAGAGGAGAACTGTTGGGCTAAATGCCCACAAGCTAGAGATGGAAGACGTTTTCTCCCGCTTTGCCTTCAGAGCCCAATCAAGGGACGGGACCATTTGCAGTTGGCCAGCTTTCATTTCCATTATTGTCTCTGCTGCCCGGTCATCTTTTGATCCTCATTTTGCAAGCAGAAAACTGAGGCTAAGGGGATCGGAGGACTTACCTGAGGACACAGAATATGGCAGAGATGAGATGTAAAATCCACAGCTTCTGACCCTGCAGATTAGTGCTGTTTCAGTAGTACTAGTCATTAGTATTCATGATGAGCATATAGATAATAAGAAGCATATTCTTGTGCTTAATAATAATTGGACATTTGGACATGACAGTATGCTGAGGCATGGGTAGGGGCTGTCCCAGCAGGGTGAGTCATCGTCCCCTAGTTTCCCGATGCTCTGTGTCCCCTGCCAGTCAGCCTGGACCCACAGCTGCCCCCAGCCTGCCCTGTTGCACCAATCCCAGCTGTGGGCAGAGTAGGATTTGGCCCCATTTTACAGATGAGGAATAGGCTCAAAACACTCAAGAGGCTTGGCCCATGTCACCCAGCTCTCCTTGCCTGGACAGAGGCGTCTAGGAAGGAACACAGCCCTGCATGGGGCTTGCTTGTCTGAGTCCTCAGGGGCAGAGCTCTACTGGGGGTGCCCAGGTCTCTAGCAGACTGTCCCTGCCCCTCTCTCCTTCCTGCCGAGCTCAGCTCCAGAGGCCTGGCCTGTGGGTCGGCTGGGCAGGCAGCCAGCGCAGGGAGCTAACGATGGGTGCATTGTCGGCTCCAGGAAGCAGTCAGCTGTTCCCTGGCAGGTCTGCAGAGCCGGAGGGCCAGCCTGCCTCACTCGTGGAGGGTAGAGATAGAATCTGGGAGCTGAGAACACCACTTTCCCGGAGTCCAGTGGCTCTGGGCCAGCCCTCGGGCTTCCTTTGGAAGGAGGGCCCCGTGTACTCGGCCGTTCCTTCCTTGCTTGGCATCGGCCCTCTCCCTCCTCAGTCTGGCTCTCACCGTCCCCCCACCGAGCGCTTTGCAGCGGAGTGTACACTCTTGGCTGCGATGTCCATTAAACCTGCTTCCCAGAAAGCAGCATGGCTGTACAGGCAGATTCAGCCAGCGCCTTAGTGGGAGATGCAGTGGGCATCAGCTCAGGCTTTTCTTGCCCAGGTTCCCTGGGGAGCTGGGTTGGGCGATAGCCCTAAGCTGCCTTGGCTTCCTGGATCAGAAGTACCCTCAGCTCAGTCAGCAGCCTAGCCACTAGACAAGGCTGAGACAAGCGCTTTGACCTCCTGGAGTTGGGCTGGAACAAGCCTTTGCCTGGGAGTCTGATCAAGGCGGTCACTGAGCTGAGAACCTGGGATAAAGCTCCCTGCTGAGCCTGTTGCCTCATTTGTTTGATGGGCACCATAGTTCCCTGTAGGAATGTGTGTACTTTCTAGGCTTCTTCCGAATAGATACAAGAAATTGTGGCTGCCTTTCCCTTCCCGGCCAGGAGTACACTTCAGCAGAGAACTCAGCAGTGCCTGGCGTGGGGAAGATGCCCAGTGAATGGTGCTTGCACCACATGGCTCACGAAGTGAAGTCTGGGTCGCAGCCGGAGGATGGTGCCTTCCCTCCTTGACCCTGCAAGGACAGCCTTTCCTGACAGTCAGTGTTGGGACAGTGGCTCTGAACTGGAAACTGAAGTCTTTACTTCTTTGCTCTGGATTCCCATCAGGTCTAGATCGCTGAGGTCCAGCGCCCACAGAGGTATCTTCCCCTCTGGGGGGGTTTGTCCTGTAAGTCCAGCTCCAAGGCATTCCCACTGGACCTGGGCCAGAGTGGCTGGTGCGGAACTGCTAACTCCCCTGCCAGCTTCCTTGGGGTGCAGACGGCCCAGCACAGGCAGGAAGGGCTTTCTGTTTGGCTCGACTGGTGGGGAAGCAATTAGTGCTTGCTTTCTGTTTTGATTCTTGTATCTAACAGGCAGAGTTTGTGATGTCACGGAAAAGCAGCCTTGGGCCTGCGTGGGTTTGAGGTCTGTCCCTGATAGCCTGGCCAATGTGGAATTGTCTGGAGGTAGGGGTGTGTGCTGACAGTACTCCCTGGGTATGAGGTGGCCATCTGTTGGCTTTCCATGCCCCCTTCTGATAATACCTCTTTTAATACCTTTCTGATAATACCTTCAGGAGATCACTGCTCCCTTACCCTGTATCTCTGGGGTTCTGGTGTGGCCAACCCCAAACCCTGGCTTTAGACACAGGCATGTGATCTAGGCCTGGAGGCCAAGTCCTGAGACTCTGCCATGGGACATCTGCAGCAATTATGGGGAAAGAGACATTCTGTTTCTGAGGGAGTTGCTGTGTTGATAGGATGTAGGCTGGGAACTGCTGGTGGCCATCCTGTCCTCAACTTGACAAAGCCAACAAAGAGGAAGGAAAATGAAGAGATGAGGCCAGGCGTGGTGACTTGTAATCCCAGAACTTTGGGTGGCCAAGGTGGGCGGATCACAAGGTCAGGAGATTGAGACCATCCTGGCTAACTTGGTGAAACCCCATCTCTACTAAAAATACAAAACAATTAGCCGGGTGTGGCGGCGGGAGCCTGTAATCCCAGGCTACTAGGTAGGCTGAGGCAGGAGAATGGCGTGAACTCGGGAGGTGGAGCTTCCAATGAGCCGAGATCATGCCACTGCACTCCAGCCTGGCCGACAGAGCGAGACTCTGTCTCAAAACAAACAAACAAAAAACCAAAGAGATGGAGAGTATGGATCCAGCCATCAGTGAGCCCCTGGATCCAGCCATGCCTGAAACTAACTGCAGCCTGGACTAATCTGATTTTGTGAGCCAATACTTTTCTTTCTTTTTTCTTTTCTTTCTTTGCTTTGAGACAGCATCTTGCTCTGTCATTCAGGCTGGAGTGCAGTGGTGCAATCATAGCTCACTGCAACCTCAAACTCCTGGGCTCAAGCAATCCTCCTGTCTCAGCCTCCTGAGTAGCTGGGACCACAGGCACATGCCACCACACCCAGCTAATTAAATTTTTTTTTCTAGCAATGGGATCTTGCTGTGTAGCTCAGGCTGGTCTCAAACTCCTGGCCTCAAGTGATCCTCCCACCTCAGCCTCCCAAAGCACTGGGATTACAGGTGCAAGTCAGTGCGCCTAGCCTCTTTTCTAAAACCAGCCTGAGTTGGGTTTCCGTCACAGAAAGGGTCTTAATAAAGGCAGTGTTTTTCTTTGGTCCTGTATTTTTAAAAATAAACTTTATTGGGATATAGTTTACATGTAACAAAACCCACCCAGTAAGTGTATAATTCATAAGTTGTGTCAGATGCGTGCACCCTTGTAACTACTGCCACAATCACATGTGCAACATTTCTTATTTGCCCCTAAAAGTTTCTTTATCCCCTTTATGACCAATCCCTCTGACCCAGACAACCTCGATCTGCCTTTGTTTTGCAGATTCATTTTGCCTTCTCTAGAATTTCATGTAAAGAGCATCACATAGCGTGTACTCTTTTGTGTCTGGTTTCTTTTACTCAGCATGTTTTTGAGGCCCATCCACATGTTGCATGCATCTCAGTAGTTCGTTCCTTTTAATTGCTGGAAGGCATTCTATTATTCTATTGTATGGATGTGCCATGGTTTGTTTAACCATTTATCAGATGACAGATAGTTGAGCTGTTTCCAGATATCGTCTATTATGAGTAAGGCTGTTTTGAACATTCACATATGTTTCTTTCATTCTTTGTATGGGCGTATGTTTCAATTTTTATATCTAGACATCAGCCTCATTTTACTGTTGAGGAAACAGGTTCAGAGAGGTAGAATGACCTGTCCAAGGTCACATGGCTGATGAACCTAGGGCTGGCACAGGGAACACAGCTGGGCCAGTGGGGTAGCTGGAAGAATGGCACCTTTCTCCTTTTGGGTATTTGGGTGTCCCCTGATAAATGGAGCTTGGGACTACTTGGAAGGAGCTCATGGAATCCTGGTAGCCAAGAACATCATTGCTGGGAGGGACTGCCAAGATGTCTCCCAGCGTCTTTCTTCTAATAGTAAATCCCAGCGTCTCCCTTTCTTCTAATAGTAACACTCCCTTTCCTTGGAAAACTGCTCCCCTATCGCTCTATCTGGTCCTGGAGCATTTTAGCTTTCCTGGTAACCCAGTGGTCACATGACCTTGGTGAGCCAATCATGCCCTGGATTGGTTCAGGTACTGGACATGAGATCCAATCAGAGTCCTTCCCTGGAATATTTGGAATTTTTCCCCTGAAACCTTTGGCCTTAAGCTAAGTTGAAATTAATGCACCTTATCTAGTGTTGAAGAAAAAGCTGGAAATGTGGGTGGGTGGCCCAGGGACCCTGAGAGGTAGGTGCCTACCATGCACCAATGATCATGTGCCATAATTCTCACCTTTCACCTGTCTAGACCAATGTTATTTTCCCCCTGTGGATTCCAGGGCTTGAAAGATAATATCTACTAAACCCCATACAGGAAGCCAGAATCCACTTCTCCAAATGTATTCTTCAATGCATATGTACAACTCATTGTCTCAGCTGACGGCTCTATCACTGCATAAGCCTGAGGCAGGACCCGGAGTTGAAATCATTCCAGCCGTAGGCAAAGAGGATGATGATGATGATGATGAGCTTGTCACCAACAAATCATGGACTCCTCCCAGAGGTCTGGAGGATGTCAGGTTGGCAACCCCAGTTTAGTCCAGCTGCCCATTTTGCAGGTGCTTCAGCAAGGAAACGGAGGCTTGGAGAAGTTAAGGCCTGGCTGGAATGTGGGTGTGTCACATGCATCTTGCTTGTCTCGTCAGACCCTTGCAGCTCCCCCGCCCACCAGACTGTTGGCTGCTTGCTGGGCCTTGGCCACAGCGGGGGCTGAAGGACTCTGTGGGGTCCCTGCAGTTACTTCCACAGCTAAAACCGACCAGCTGCTTTTCCAGCCTGACTCCTCTGAAACCATATGCCAGGAGGGCGTGGGACCTGGCTCCCACATGGCTGCTAAAGGGGCTGGAGAATGCAACCCAGAAGTGGGGTGGGGGTGAGGGAGTTCTATGGGATGACCTTTGAGCAATAGGAAATGGGAGGGTAAATTCCTTCTTTCTCTCTCCCTTCCTGGAGCCAGGCTTTGCTTGCTGTGAAGTGGCAGCAGTGTGGTTATCCATCATCTTGCCCTGCTTCCCATCAGTTTCCGACTTCACTCCTCTGTTTCCTCATTCCTGGTGCATGGGGGTACAACCTCCAAATTAAAGCATCAGCAATTAATCCCTTGCCCAAGGCTATTTCCTAGTGAACTCAGGCAGCCTGACTCCAGGATCTGCCCTACTCTACTTAGCAAACATTGAACCAGAGGGTAGATGTGTGGGAATGTGAATACATGAGTAACGGTGATATATTCATATTTTATTTTAATTTTATTATCATTATTATTATTTTGAGATGGAGTCTTGCTGTGTTGCCCAGGCTGGAGGGCAGTGGCACCATCTCGGCTCACTGCAACCTCCGCCTCCCGAGTTCAGGCGATTCTCCTGACTCAGTCTCCCAAGAAGCTGGGATTATAGGCAGCACCACCACATCTGGCTAATTTTGTATTTTTAGTAGAGATGGGATTTCCCCATTTTGGCCAGCCTGGTCTTGAACTCCTGACCTCAAGTGATCTGCCTGCCTCGGCCTCCCAGAGTGCTGGGATTACAGACATGAGCCACCACGCCTGGCCTTATTATTGTTTGAAAAAATAACAATAGAGACGAAGTCTCTCTGTGTTGCCCAGGGTGGTCTACAACTCTGGGCTCAAGTGAACCTCCTGCCTTGGCCTCCCAAAGTGCTGGGATTACAGGCATGAGCCACTACACCAGGTTTATCTGTGATTTATGTATCATTACTATGGGGATGGGAGAGTTGATAGGGGGCCAGGATGGTGCCAAATTCATCAGAGATTATTCCCCTTGCTCTCTTCCCCTCCATTCACTACATTTAATCAAATTCTCTCTGATCTTCTGCTGTATTTCAGAGGCTATGGCCTCCCCACTAACTTCTCTGCCTAGTACAAAAGAATCCATATTCCCTGATCCTCCACTGAGGTATGAGATGCTGGCAAGGTACTTTGCCTCCCTGAGCGGGTCTCCCAATCTGAAAAATAGGATTAACAATGTTCTCACTGCATAGGACCTCTGCAGGGCTTAACTTAGTTTGTACCTGGTGCACGAGTGTAGCGGGCATTGTTGGGGCTGCCTGTGCCTCATCACGTCTTCCAATAAGCCCTAATTTTGGGGCCCAGTCTCAGTCCCTACTGAGTAAATGGTGCTGTCTTCTCCACCCCATTCCCAGGCTGGCCACCAGATCCAAGTTCAATCACCACATTCCCTGCTCTGACTCCAAGAATTGGCTCAGGCCTGGGCCTGGGACTTAAGTCTGGCCAGTCACTGTAACAGTGCCCCCAAAGGTTTGCTGGAACAATCAGGAAAGAGGTACTTGCTCTTTGCTGAGATCATTAGCTTGCAGCTGCCAGAGGCCGTTTTTACTATTCGGCTGTTTGAGAATGAAGTCAGTAGAATGAAGTCAGAAGGAAGTGGAGCCAAGGGCCAGCACAGGACGCAGAGTCCTGATGATGTCTTTGTAGCTCCTGGATCCAGCCAGGCCAGAAGCTAGTTCATCTCTGGTACTTTTAGGAATTAAGATATCAACATTTTCCTTTTTATTTGCTTAAGTCAGTTTAAGTTGTTTCTGTGACTTAAAACCGAAATGGTCCTGACTAATACAGTAGGTTCCCTATGAGTGATCGCTGTGGTTATTGCAACTAATATTAGAAACACATCGGCGGGAAGATGCAACCATGGGGATGTATAGGCCAGGTTCCTTCAGGGGCCATCCCGGCTCTTCACACATCATGCCCAGGATATCATGTCCCAGAGGCTGAGTTTTTTTCTCTTTGCTGCTGATGTATCCCAGGTGCCTGGCAGATGGCAGGTGATTGGTAAACATCTGTTGAATGAACAAATGCAGTGGGCCCGTTGTCCATTGTCTGGTCCAAGGTGCCCTGCCTCCCAGTCCCCATGCCGGGGTACACACTTGCTCTCTGCTTATCCTTAGCTGACCTCCGAAGCCAAGAGGAGGGGCTGCCAGGAGTCTATCCTGGCAAACTGATCTCTTGTTTTTACAATTTCACAATTTTCCTAGAAAGTATCCCTTCTAGGCCCTCATTCATCCCTTTATTCATATATTTGATTTAAAAAAAACTTTATGAATGAGTGTCCATTTTGTTAAGTACTAGAGAAAGATGCAAACATGAATACTATTTTGCCTGCTTTCAGGGAACACCTGTTCTAATGGGGATTACACTGACAATTTTGGTGCAATTAGGTTATTTAGGCATTTGGATAATTTTCTAGTATCCTACATACCATACAGTGAAACAAGTCTAAGGAGGACATTTTGGCCATAAGCTAAATTGAAATTAATGCACCTTAGCTAGTGTTGAAGAAAAAGCTGGCAATGTGGATGGGTGGCCCTCGGACCCCACGAGGTAGAAGTCTACCTCGTGCCAAGCTCTCAGCTTCCCAAACCCATCTATAACAACTGCCGACTTGGAATCACTGTTGCATCCTACTGATGGAGAAACAGGCTCAGAGAGGTGAGGTAATTTCCCTGAGCAGAAATGGAATCTGAACCCATCATTGTGCTGTAGCAGGGACCCTCTGATCCTTGGAATTCATAAGACGTCAGTTCCCCAGTGGGCAGTGGCTCATTGTCCATTAGCTCTCATGGAACCGCCCGTGGATGTTGTGGCTCTTTCCACATTCGCCCTTGGATAACAGTGACTTGTGTCCTTGTCTACATCTCCCATCCCAACTCCCTGTAAGAGCTCCCGGTTACAGTCATCTCCACAGCTGTCATACTTGTACCTTGTACCAGGGACAGGCCCATGGTAGAGTCCCAGTGTCATGAGCTTCTGTTGGTTTTGTCCCCAGCGTCTGTTCTCCCTTTCTTCCAATAGCAGCACCCCCTTTCCTCAGAGAACTGCTCCCCTATCACTCTATCTGGTCCTGGAGCATTGTAGCTGCCCTGGTAACCCAGTGGTCACATGATCTTGGTGAGCCAATCATGCCCAGGTTTGGTTCAGGGACTGGGCATGAGATCCAATCAGAGTCTTTTCTGGAATATTTGGAATTTTCCCCTTGGATCATGAGCTGTTAAGAATCTGACTCCAGCCAGGCATGGTTGCTCATGCCTGTTATCCCAGTACTTTGGGAGGCCGAGGCAGATCACCAGAGGTCAAGAGTTCGAGACCAGCCTGGCCAACATGGTGAAACCCTGTCACCACTAAAAATACAAAAATTAGCCAGGTGTAGTGGCGGCCCCTGTAATTCCAGCTACTCAGGAGGCTGAGGCAAGAGAATTGCTTGAACCCAGGAGGCGGAGGTTGCGGTGAGCTGAGATTGCACCACTGCACTCCAGCCTGGGCAACAGAGTGAGACTCCATCTCAAAAAAACAAACAAAAAAAATTAAAAATCTGATTCCAGAGCTACCAGTGGCTGTATGGTGGAGCCTGAGAAAATGAGGCCCTGAAGCAGTCAGCTGAGAATATTAGCCCCTCTGACTTTCTGTATCTGGCTTATATGAGGCAATAAACTCCATCCTTTTTTTACCTTATTATTATCAAAATATACAGGAGCATAGTAACAAATCAAATACAGGTTGAATATGTCTTACCCAAAATGTGTGGGAGTAGAAATGTTTCAGATACTAGATTTTTTTTTTAAAATTGGAATATTTAGGCCGGGCGCGGTGGCTCAAGCCTGTAATCCCAGCACTTTGGGAGGCCGAGACGGGTGGATCACGAGGTCAGGAGATCGAGACCATCCTGGCTAACACGGTGAAACCCCGTCTCTACTAAGAAATACAAAAAACTAGCCGGGCGAGGTGGCGGGCGCCTGTAGTCCCAGCTACTCGGGAGGCTGAGGCCGGAGAATGGCGTGAACCCGGGAGGCGGAGCTTGCAGTGAGCTGAGATCCGGCCACTGCACTCTAGTCTGGGCTACAGAGCGAGACTCCGTCTCAAAAAAAAAAAAAAAAAAAAAAAAAATTGGAATATTTGTATTATACTTACTGATTGAACCTCACAAACCCAGAATCCAAAAGTTTAAAATGCTCCAGAGAGTATTTCCTTTGAGCATCATGTTGACGCTCAAGATGTTTCAGGTTTTGGAGCCTTTTGGATTTCGGATTCATGGATTTGGGATGCTGCTCCTGTAGCACAAAAGAGCTTGTAAGGAAAATCCCCAGCCTCCTGCCCTGTTCTCCCCTCTTTACCCAGCTGTACTCCAGACACAAGCTATTTCACACATTTCCTTTTGTGTTTTTTTCTGTAGTTACCCCGGTTACTAGATAATATGCTTAACACCTATTTCTTGATTTATAACTTTAGACCAATAGCCATTAACTTTTCTGTAAGGTATATGAGGATTTAGTTTATTGACACCCCTAACCCCCTCAACTTTGAAATGTGTAGTACATGTAGGTC
Organism: Theropithecus gelada; assembly: GCF_003255815.1. NCBI lineage: Eukaryota > Metazoa > Chordata > Mammalia > Primates > Cercopithecidae > Theropithecus > Theropithecus gelada. Next base: position 5,463,991 of record NC_037684.1, read on the forward strand.
ATCTACTGATGACCTGTATCTAATAGTTTATTTCTGGCCGGGAGCAGTGGCTCACACCTGTAATTCCAGCACTTTGGAAGGCTGAGGTCAGAAGTTCAAGACCAGCCTGGCCAACATGGCGAAGTCCTGTCTCTACTAAAAAATACAAAAATTAGCCGGGTGTGGTGGTGTGCACCTGTAGTCCCAGCTACTCGGGAGGCTGAGGCAGGAAAATCGCTTGAACCTGGGAGGCAGAGCTTTCAGTGAGCCAAGATGGTGCCACTTCATTCCAGCCTGGGTGACAGAGTGAGACTCTGTCCAAAAACAAAAAGTCTATTTCTTTTGTTCAACTTTAGGCAGTATTTTTTGTGTTCCCCACCCTTTTTAGAATAAGAAAAAATATGGATGCCCTTACCATTTTATCTGCTTATTCACATCCTATCTTTGCCAGCTATAATTTTTTTTTTTTTTTTTTTTTGAGACGGAGTCTCGCTCTGTCACCCAGGCTTGGAGTGCAGTGGTGTGATCTCGGCTCACTGCAACTTCCACCTCCCAGGTTCACGCCATTCTCCTGCCTTAGCCTCCTGAGTAGCTGGGACTACAGGCACCTACCACCATGCCCGGCTGATTTTGTTTTTGTATTTTTAGTAGAGACGGGGTTTCACTGTTAGCCAGGATGGTGTCCATCTCCTGACCTCGTGATCTGCCCCCGCCTGGGCCTCCCAAAGTGCTGGGATTACAGGCGTGAGCTACCACGCCCAGCCATCAGCTATAATTTTTACATTGTTCATGTTATTGACATTCACATTCTCTTCTCCACAATGTTTTATTGATTGATTGATTGATAGATAGATACAGGGTCTTGCTCTGTCACCTAGGCTTGAGTGCAGTGGTACTATTTTGGCTCACTGCAAGTCTTCTGGGTTCAAGCAATCCTCTCATCTCAGCCTCCCGAGTAGCTGAGACTACAGTTATGCACCACCACGTGTGGCTGATTTTTGTATTTTTTGTAGAGATTGGGTCTCCCTATGTTGCCCAAGCTGATCTCGAACTCCTGGGCTCAAGTGATCCACCCACATCATCTTCCCAAAGTGCTGGGATTACCGGTGTGAGCCACTGCACCCGGCCTAGTTATTTTTATTTATTATTATTTTATTTACTATTTCTTTTTGAGACAGGGTCTTGCTCTGTCTCCCAGGCTGGAGTGCAGTGATGCAATCATAGCTCACTGCAGCCTTGACCTCTCAGGCTCAAGCAATCCTCCCACCTAAGCTCCCCTAGTAACTGAGACTACAGGTGTTCACCACCACGCCTGCTAGTTTTTTAATTTTCTGTAGAGACTGGGGTTTCACTATGCAAGCTATCCTCTTGCCTCAGCCTTCCAGAGCACTGGGATTACAGGGATGAGCCGCCGTGCCCAGCCTTCCACAATAAATGTTTATAGCTTTGTCAACAGGTTGACTCAGAAGATTCCCAAGAAACAACATTTACAGGACTATGATTAAGAAACGCTGTTTACTGTAAACTCTCTTTTAGCCAAAGCTAGTTTGATTTGCATTTGTGTTGGTTATGGCCAATGTGTCCTGACTTACTCAAGTTTTGTTGAATCGAATGAGGTGTGTCCACATGCCTTCAAACGCAAGCTGAGATGGAGCTCACCCCAGGCCGCCTCCGTGGGCCTGCCACTCATGCAGTCACAACAGGGCCCTCCACTAAAAGGGTTTTGTGCTTTGTTTATGCTCTCACCACCTTGAAATTCTTAATAACTTTGAACAGAAGGCCCATAAAATATGTAGCTGGTTCTGAGTTCACCATTTTGCTGGGAGAGGCCTGTGCTTTCTGAGAAATAGTCTCTCTCCTTGGCCATGGGCTATTCTCTTGTGGGGGCCCTTAGGCAGGTCCGGAAGCAGCCATAGAAAGTAAGAGGGAGGCCGGGCGCGGTGGCTCAAGCTTGTAATCCCAGCACTTTGGGAGGCCGAGACGGGCGGATCACGAGGTCGGGAGATCGAGACCATCCTGGCTAACACGGTGAAACCCCGTCTCTACTAAAAAATACAAAAAAAAACTAGCCGGGCGAGGTGGCGGGCCCCTGTAGTCCCAGCTACTCGGGAGGCTGAGGCAGGAGAATGGCGTGAACCCGGGAGGCGGAGCTTGCAGTGAGCTGAGATCCGGCCACAGCACTCCAGCCTGGGCGACAGAGCGAGACTCCGTCTCAAAAAAAAAAAAAAAAAGAAAGTAAGAGGGAGAGAGGGAGAGGCTGTGAACCTGAAGGTTGACTTGGTGAATGAACCTCACATTGGGAGGTCAGACTGGGCTTCTCCAAGTTCCTCTTGCAAAGAGGAAACTAACCTTGGTGGACCTGGGGCTGTGTCAAGGAGATGGGATTATCCCTACATTTACAGAGAAGCATCGGGGCAGAAAGATTTGCCCAAAGCCCACTGGTTATAAATGGCAGGTCCTAGATTCAAGTCCGGGCCTCTGATTCCTGCTCCACTACACAGCCTCCAGATCAGTGCTGCGCATGAAGCAGCAGACCTGGGTTTAAGTTCTAGCCCTGCTCCCAATTTGCTGTGTGTCCTTTAGTGACGGGCTTGCCCTCTCTGGCCCACTTACCCTAGCAGTCCTTTGAGAGAACTGATCAACTACAGAAGTCCCTTTCAAACAGAATCACTATGTAACAAAATCATAGAGGAGAGGAAGTCTCTTTTATAGATGGATTCCAGCTAATAAATGCTGAATGATTGAAATATAATGTCATTCTGAAGTCCTTAATGAATTAATTGCTTGAAGCTTCAATGGCTGCTAACATCAGGAACAAATAATTGGACATTATGTGCCTCCTAATAGAAGAATTCGATACCATCTAAGGACATAGTCTCATATATATATATACACACACACACACACACACACACGTATCTTGAATCTGATCAAGTCTGTACTTCCAACTACCAACTTTTAGGAAAAACAGAGGATAGAGGAACATGTTGAACTACACCACAAGGGAGCAATCTGCAAAACCCAGATGGAGGAAAATACCATAAGACAAACAACTCGTTTCCTCCAGTAAATAAACTGCAAGCAAAAACAAAAGAAAAAACATTGCTGGGTGCGGCGGCTCACGCCTGTAATCCCAGCATTTTGGGAGACCAAGGTGGGTGGATCACCTGAGGTCAGGAGTTCAAGACCAACCTGACCAGTATGTTGAAACCCCATCTCTACTAAAAATACAAAAATTATCTGGCCGTGGTGGTGGGCGCCTGTATTCTCAGCTACTCGGGAGACTGAGGCAGGAGAATCGCTTGAACCTGGAAGGCAGAGGTTGCAGTGAGCCAAGATCGCACCATTGCACTCCAGCCTGGGCAACAAGAGCAAAACTCTGTCTCGAAAACAAAACAGAACAAAACAAAACCTCTAGACCCAAAAAGACTCAGAAGATATACTGACCAACTGCAATGTGTAGACCTCATTTGGATCAAAATCTAAACAAACTCAAAAAGCAACTGTGTGGCAATTACAAATTGGAACATTGACCTGCTCTTTGATAATAATAGCAACTATTGTTAATTTTTTTGTTGTGATTATGGCACTTTGTTTTTTGGAAGGAAGAATTCTTTTGGCGATACACACTGAAATATTTATGGATGAAATGATGTCATGCCTGAGATTTGCTTCAAAGTCGGCCAAGTGCAGTGGTTCACACCTGGAATCCCAGCACTTGGGAAGCCGAAGTGGGTGGATCACTTGAGGTCAGGAGTTTGAGACCAGCCTGGCCAACATAGGAAAACCCCATCTCTACTAAATATACAAAAATTAGCTGGGTGTGTAGTGGTGGGCGCCTATAGTCCCAGCTACTCAGGAGGGTGAGGCAGGAGAATTGCTTGAACCCAGGAGGCAGAGGTTGCAGTGAGCTGAGATTATGCCACTGCACTCCAGCCTGGGCGACAGGGTGAGACTTCATCTCAAAACACACACACACATACACACACAGTGAGGAGGGATGTGGATGGGAAGGTGGGTATGTCTGGATGAGGCAGGATGGGGCATAGGCTGATGATTGTCACAGCTGAGTGGTGGGGGTAACAGGGTTTGTTATACCATTGTCTCTTGTGTGTGTGTGTATAATTTTCAGTTTCTAGCCCATTGTAAGGGCCTGAGGGTGGGAGTTCTGTGGACGGCTAGCCATGCCATCTCGGAGCAGGGGTGAGGGCATGACTTTGGTCACACCAGGCCTTGCCTCTCTCTCCCCACCTGCCTTGGCCAGGCTGGGCCCTGGAGTGTTGTGCCCACTAGCGCCCAGGCTAAGATCTTTGTGTTTGGATAAGCTCATGGAGCCAGACACTGTAATTGTAGAACTCTGGCCCTCACTCTGGTGAGTGTGTGTGAGCCACAAGCCAAGCTCTCCCCTCCCCGGGCAGACTGGCTCCACATTCCAGGCACATCGTTGCCTATGCCAGGCCATCTGGCCTCCAGCACGGGTGGGGAAGGTGTGGCAGCTGGTGAGAGCTGTAGGGGTATTCCCAGACACATCTGTCATGACATCCTTGGTGCTGGTAGCATGGCCAGTGCCAGGCCAGGATCTAAGGATCTGGAGGGTCAGAGGGCCACTGTCAGGGCCACCGCCCAGGAGTGCTCCACGAAGGGAGTGAGTACCAGCCACCTTGGTGCTGTGCGACCTTGGCAAGACGTCTTCCCTCCCTCGTCATGGGTTCCCCATTCGACAGGAGGCAACTCAGTGTTTCTCAATGGGGTGCTATTGACCCTTTGGGAGGGACAGTTCTTCCTAGTGAGCAATCCTGGTCCCCAGTCCATTAAATGCCAGCAGCAGTCCCTGTCACGGTGGCAACCAAAAAATACCCTACACATTTCCAGCCACCCTGGGCTTGCAGACCACTGTGGGTCTTTAAGGGCCTTGCCAAGCCCACAGTTCTGTATATCTGTGCTTCTTGAGCCTTTAGGACAAATTGGGTAAGGGAGGAGTAGAAACCATTACTGTTGCTCATAGTCTGGCAAGGGGCTGAAATCTGGATGGGTTTGAAGTATAACTAGGAGTTTGCAAGGTGAGCAAGGGATGGGGACCGGGGGAGGGGAGCAAAACACATTCTAGGTGGAAGGATCAGCTGGCATGTGGGCATGGAGATGGGAAAGAACATGGGGCGTTTGGAGAAGTGCATAAATTGCCTGTGGCTCCGAGGCTTGGCCTGGGCTGAGAAGCCATGCAGTGGAGGTGGGCCTTCAACTTGTAGATGACAGGGAACCAGCGAGGCTTTTTGTTGTTTGTTTTGTTGTTTGTTTTTGTTTTGTTTGTTTTTGAGATGGAGTCTTGCTCTGTCACTTAGGCTAGAGTGCAGTGACATGATCTCAGCTCACCGCAACCTCTGCCTCCCGGGTTCAAACGATTCTCCTGCCTCATCCTCCCAAGTAGCTGGGATTACAGGTGTGTACCACCACACCCCGGTAATTTTTGTATTTGTAGTAGAGACAGAGTTTCACCATGTTGGCCAGGATGGTCTTGAACTCCTGATCTTAGGTGATCCACCCACCTCAGCCTCCCAAAGTGCTGGGATTACAGGCGTGAGCCACCATGTCTGGCCCAGCGAGGCTTTCAAAATGGGGCAGAAACAAACTTCTCCTCCTCCTGAGCAAGAGCAGGTTTTTCCACCCCAGTCCCTCTGGACTGAGAAATCACCAACGCCTGGGTGTGAATCAGGAGAATGTCTCACTCCTCATGGCTCAGGACTGCAGAGAATGCAATTGCGCAGCTGGGATGTGGGGAGAAATTTAAGGTGACAGTGAGAGAGAGAGTGGGCTGCTCATGTTTTTTTTTTTTCTTTTTTTTTTTTTTTTTTTTTTTGAGACAGGGTTTCCCTCTGTTGCCTGGGCTGCTGGAGTGCAGTGGCGAAATCATAGCTTGCTACAGCCTCAGCCTTCCAGGTTCAAGTGATCCTCCCGTGTAGCTGGGACCACAGGCACACACCACTGCGTGTGGCAAATTTTTTTGTATTTTTTGTATTTTTTGTAGAGGTGGAGTCTCACTATGTTGTCCAAGCTGGTCTCAAACCTCTGGGCTCAAGCAGTCCATCTGCCTCAGCCTCCCAAAGTGCTGGGATTGTAGGCATGAGCCACTGTGCACGCTTCTTAACTGGATGAGAACTCCATGGGGAGGGGGAGAGTGTGTCTATGGAGTATGTGTGAGTCGTGTAAGGAGTGTGCTTATGAGTGTGTGTGCCCCACGCATGCAGGCTGCTCATTCATTCATTTAATACGTGCCAGTTGCACAGTGAACGGTGAACACACCCTGACCTGGTCCTCGTCTTCATGGAGCGTGGAATTCAGTGGATCCAGTGGAGGAGAAAGAAACAAACAAGAAAACAAAACAAAACACATCCCAAAAGCTAGAGTTCGAGGCAGCTAGGGCGGGAGTGGGGAATAATGAGGGCCGGTGGGGAGAGTCTGCTGGATAGGCGGGTGTCTGAGGGCCCTCTCAGAGCAGAGCATGGATGGTGGGCATCTGCTGAGCCTGGACCACCCAACTCCCCTTCCTCACAGGCCTTTAGTTTCTTTTGGGGAGGAATTGCCTCTTCTCTGCTGGACAGAGTCTACCAGGCTCCCTCTGCCCTGCCCTGCCCTGCCATAGGGTGGACATGCGACCCACCTAGCCAGTAAGATTGTCCACCCCTCCAATTCATGGGCAGAAGGACAAGGACAGTCAGAGTCTCCCAGCTGCCTCCTGCCACGCATTCCTGCTCCCTAACCCTGATCTATGCGCTTGCCCTTCCCGCCATTTGGTCCTCAGGGGCTGTCTCGGTTCCTGCCCTCGCCCAGGCCTGTTTTTCCAGCCTTCCCACCCATTTTCTGAGCTCCTGTGGGTGTGCCTATCTCTCTGTGGGTTTGGTTTTGGCTTTTAAATGAGCAAAGGCAGAATGAGGGTGCCATGAGCACAGATGAGGCTCTTGGGAAACACCCCCCTTCCATTGCACTCTTGGAAGGCAGTGTAGAGGCTGCTGTGTTTCCTGGGGCCGGCCACCTTGACACCGTGCCTGCATGCACGCAGCCCTCCAGCACACTCCTTCACCAGCCAGCCCCACTGCGGGGCCCTGGGCAGCCTTGCCAGGAGGAAATGCCGGCCGCATTTCTTTAAGCCTCAGTCAGCCTCCCCAGGGACACTCGACTGCCCTAATGCTTCCTCCCAGGCCTGGTCAGTGGTGCAGGCCTGGTCTGCCCGGAGCAGCAGGGCCTCCGGCAGGGGCCTGTGACTCAGGGCTCAGTCAGGCGGAGGCAGGATGTCAGTGCCATTCACTGGGCCACGGGGAATCTCACTCTTCTATTTATAGGCAGCGCAACTGCTGGCCCAGCCTGGCCAGAGGAAGTGGCTGCCGCTGCCAGCGAGTCAGGAGCTAGGATGAGGGAGACACTGCGCTGCCCCCGCTGCCTGCCGGGGGGATTTCCAGGTTAGCACCAGCTCTTCCACTGCAGAACGGTCAAGGCTGGGACAGGCCAGGACAATGAGCTCATGTGGCTTCATGACCCATCGACTGAGCAATAGGGTGGTGGACATGGGGTGGCTTGGTCTGTCAAGAGCCTAGAAGTGAGGGCAGGATGGGGGCCTCCCTGACCCTGAAGGGGGAAGAGGTAAGGTAAAGGCAGTGCCCAGAGCCTGGCATCCTGAAGTTTGGCCCCAGACAACTCACCCCAGTCTTCCTGTATTGGGGTCCCAACTTCATCTTACTTCATCTGTCAGAGTGTAGCTGCTAACACTGGATACTGTCCTAACGAGAGGTGAGCCCTGTCACGTCGATTCCCGCATCCAGTCTCACAACAGCTTTACAACATAAGCCCATTTAGCAGAAGTCAAAGCTGAGGTCGAGAGTGGTGAAGGCACTTGCCTGGCTTTGGGTGTGTGCACAAATGTGCCCTCTATGCATAAGTGTTGTAAAATGTCAGCTACCTTCCCATCACAGAGGGGCTGTGAGGGAACTGAGGTGGCTTTGGTCATTGTGAATCTGATGCCATCTCTGTCGGAGTACCCATCTACATGGTTGACCTGTCCTCAGTTGAGTGTGCATGAGGCGTGAAAGATTCTTGTGTTTGTCTCCTGCCCTGGATGAGGTGTCCCTGGAGGTCAGGAAGGCAGTCTTGCTCCTCCTGTGACCCTAGACCCCAGCTTGGATGGAGCTCAGCACCAAGCAAGTGCCCAGTAGACTACCTACCCCGTGGGCCCGCAGAGGCTCCCCGTCCTCAGACTTGGCCTCTTGCAGGCAGCAGCCCTGCTGGGTGCTCTGCTGCATTGGGTCTGCACAAAGGGGCAGGTGTCAAAGAATGAGGACGGGGCAGGGGGACGCTTCTTCCCGAGAGGCTGCCCGACGGGGAACCCCAGGCCTTCAGTCCTCATGTCAGGTGGGAACCAATTTCCTGAACAGGACGCCTTTCCAACTGAGTCCACTGGGGCCAGAGGGGACCAGTCTGGGGCCATAGTGGATATTGCAGATCTGCCCCCCGCATCAGGAGATAGGGGAGAAACCCTCATGCCTTCCTTTGCAGTCCACAGGGCAGCCTCCCCAGCCCTGCGTTCCCTCCTGTGGCCCAGATCTGCCCACTCTCCAGGGCTGCTGTGACTGCCCACTGGTCCACCATGCGTGCTGCTACCAAGAGGCAGGTTACCCCTCCCGCCCGACCTGGCCCTGTTCGCCCATCCTCACTGACCCTGAGGAAGCTGGGAGCACCGGGTAAGCCTTTACTGAAAAGCTCAGGCCATTGTTCCAAAGCCAGGTGGGATGGGAGGGAAGAAGGGGGTGGGGGAGGCAATTGGGGTTGATATGAGATGGGGTCTCACTGCCTGGCGCTCCAGAGGGCCCCTTCTGGCCTCTCCTGCAGTCCTTGGCTCATCCCCTTCACCTCCTCCTCCAGGAAGCCTTCCCTACCTCCTCAACCAAAGTTCTCACCCTTCCTTCCAACCCCACCACATCTCTTCCTAAGGTAATTAGCAAACCTCAGGGCCCTTCCTGAGTCCTGCAAGTTTGCAGATCTGACAGTCTCTACAGGTCAGTGGCTTTCCTCTTGTGGGCAGGACCCCCTGAGGGCACACAGGAGGGAACCAGGGGAGGGGTTGGCTCCCTTGAGGAAGGGAAGAAGAGTAGGAGTAGAGTCAGTGTGAGCAGAAAAGGGGTCCCAAGGGCTGAAGATCTTGGGGAGGGGAGGTAAAGCTTCGAGAACGTGCAAGGAACTCCGGCGGGTGGAGGGGTTAAAGCGTGGAGTCTCAGGGTGTGGGGGGAAGAATTCCAAGGCAGGAGATGGTGGGCAGATCTCGAGGGCCTCAGGGCAGGCCAAGCTTTCTTCTGAGCACAAAATTAGTCAGTCAAGGGTATCAGGCAGGGCGCTGCTTTGCAGGCTGGGGTAAAGGTGGAGGAGATAGGGTGGCAGCAGGAGGGCCGGCTCAGGCCGGGCAGTCTTTCTGCTGAGAGATGACAGCGGCTGAACTTGGGGCGGCGTGGGCAGTGGAGTAAATGAGAGGCTGGGAGAGAACTGAGAACTCTGATGTGGCCTTGATGCCCCCTCCCCAAGGCCCACCCATACTGGTGAGGATTGGGGTGACCGGCATGAGGAGAGGGAGAGCCCCTGATGAGGCCAGAGTCCAGGCCTAGAGAGACCCCGTCAGCTGTGCCACACATGACATCATTTTTGTGTACTTAACACAAGGTAAACAGGGCTGGAAAAACCCAAGTACTCATTATCTGACTTAGTGGCCGCTGCTGGCTCCTTAACAACTGGTTTCCTGGGATTCTGCAGTTCTCCTGCAGAACGGAGCCAGACGGAGGGGCTTCCCTCCTGTGCGCAGAGAACCCTTGCCCGGTCCCTGTGCTGGGGGCTCGCTGACCTCTTCCTTCTGGGAGGCTTTGAGTCATCGCCTACCAGTTCATGGGACTGGGCCTGCTGAGGGCCAGGTGCCAGACTGGGCATTGTTGGAGCATGACGGAGAGCAAAGCCCACATGTGGTCAGGGGGATTTGGTTCTAGTGAGCAGGTGGGTTTGAGACCCCAGGAGCACAGGAGGGCAGTGGGAGCCCAGTAGGGAGGTTGTGGTAAGCACCCAAGCATGAGCTGGCCGAGTCCTGGAATCCCAGAGGGCACCTCAGAGGTTGTCCACTCTTTTCTTTCTTTCTTTTTCTTTCTTTTTTCTGAGACAGTGTCACTCTGTCACCCACGGTGGAGTGCAGTGTCGCAATCTCAGCTCACTGCAACCTCTGCCTCCAGGTTCAGGTGATTCTCCTGCCTCAGCCTCTCGAGTAGCTGAGATTACAAACGTACACCACCACACCCAGCTAATTTTTGTATTTTCAGTCAGGGTATTTTGTATTTTAGAGATGGAGTTTCGCCATGTTGGCCTGGCTGGTCTCGAAGTCCCATCCTCAGGTGATCCACCTGCCTCGGCCTCTCGAAGTGCTGGGGTTACAGGCGTGAGCCACCACACCCGACCCATTTTGCCATTTGATTCTACAGATGGGTAAACTGAGGTCCAGAGGAATCACAAGACCCAGAGTCATACTGGGGGAGAACCAGGGGCCGGACTAAAACCCAGGTGTTCTGATGTCGGCGAGAAATTGGCTGGCTCTAGAAAGAAAAACAAATTTAAGCATTTAGTCCCCTCCCCACTTCCACTCACCACCCAAACATGCACACATGTGGATTCCGCAAAACGTCAATGATCTTGTGAGAAATTTTTTCTTAGTGGGTGGGTTCCAAGTGCTTTCCTTTTAGCCCCAGAACCCACCCCCAGTCAAGGCCACAGGACAACATTCCTTCCTGTGGAAATAGCTGAAGGGTGGTCGGGCGTGGTGGCTCACACCTGTCATCCCAGCACGTTGGGAGACCAAGGCGGGTGAATAACTTGAGGTCAAGAGTTCAAGACCAGCCTGGCCAACATGGTGAAATCCTGTCTCTACTGAAAATACAAAAATTGCCAGGCGGGTGTGGTGGCACACGCTTGTAATCCCAGCTATTTGGGAGGCTGAGGCAGAAGGATCGCTTAAGCCTGGGAGGCGAGTTTGCAGTGTACTGAGATCACACTGCTGCACTCTAGCCTGAGCAACAGAATGAGACTCCGTCTCAAAAAAAAAAAAAAAGTCAAAGGGTGACCAGCAGCCTCAGAGGACCGATTGTTTGCCACTGCTCTGTATGGCAGCACTGGGTGCCTCTGGCCCCAGTCCACCCTCCCTTCCCCCACCCCAGTCCTCCATGTTCCCTGGATGGAGGGCCCAGCAAGGCAGGAACCTTTCAAAGAGCCCAGAGGCACAGAAAGTTCCTGCATTAATGACACTCGGGGACTCTGGGGCCTTTACTTGCAAAGCAAACCCTGAAAAATAATCTGGTGGATTTTGTTCTCTGCCTTAAAGAATAGCAACCACAGACAACAACAATATTCCTCTTTTTCTAACGTCAGTTGAGTTTAACAGACAAGCAGCACAGAGGAAAGCTGGAAAACTAGCCCTGCAGCCTTGGACAGATCCCTAACTCCCCTTGGGCCTCGGTTTCCCCATTGGTATCAAACCCTAAGCGTTCTTAAGCTTCACTAATCTGTGAGTTTGAATGACCAGTTAATGTTAATGACCAAAGCCTGCTCATCCTAGGCCCCTACTTCTGCTCCCAGGGCCTTTATAAAAGGGAGGCAGGAGGGTCAGAGTCGGAGGCAGGAGGGTCAGAGTCAGAGGCAGTGACGTGGTGGCAGAAGCAGAGGGAGAGAAGGCAAGGGTCAGCAAGATGCAAGGAAAGGGCCAGGAGCCAAGGCGGCAAGTGGCTTCTAGAAGCTGGAAAAGGCAAGGAAACAGATTCTCCCCTAGCGTGTCCACAAGGAACACAGCACTGCCAGCACCTAGGCGTGAGGACTTCTTCTCCGGAACCACAAGAGAGTAAATGTGTGTTGTATTAAGTTATGAAGTTTACGGTTGTTTGTGACAGCAGCAATTGGACACTGGATGGCTCAAGAACAGAAAGTGGCTGGCTCAAGGGTAGGACAGACACCGCTCCTGCTCATCTCAGGTCACCTGCCTGGCCTCCTCTGCCCCTTCTGCTGGGTTGCTGCTGTTGCCTTGGTGACCCTGAGACACAGCTAACTCTGTTGGCCTCACTTTCCACATGGGCTTCGGCAAGGGCCACCAAAGTCTGTGGGTCGCTGTCTGATCACCCTAGCAACAAGCGTTTGCAATTTTTTTTGTTTTTTGAGACAGTCTCCCTCTGTCACCCAGGTTGGAGTGCAGTGGCATGATCTCGGCTCACTGCAACATCCACCTCCTGGGTTCAAGGTATTCTCCTGCCTCAGCCTCCCCAGTAGCTGGGACTACAGGCACACACCACCATGCCCGGCTAATTTTTATGTTTTTATTAGAGACAGGGTTTCACCATGTTGGCTAGGCTGGTCTAGAACTCCTGATCTCAGGTGATCCCCCCGCCTCAGCCTCCCAAAGTGCTGGGACTACAGGCGTGAGCCACTGCGCCTGGCCTTTTTTTTTCTTTTCGAGACATATTCTCACTCTGTCACACAGGCTGGAGTGCAGTGGCACAATCTTGGCTCACTGAAACCTCCACCTCCCAGGTTCAAGCAGTTCTCCTGCCTCAGCCTTCCGAGTAGCTGAGAGACTACAGGCACATGCCACCACACCCAGCTAATTTTTTTTTTTTTTAAATAGAGACGGAGTTTCACCATGTTGGCCAGGATGGTCTCGATCTCTTGACCTCATGATCCGCCCGCCTCAGCCTCCCAAAGTGCTGGGATTACAGGCATAAGTCACCACACCTGGCCAGCATTTGCAGTCTTTAAGGGACAGTGGTAGCAGTAGCTTGGCCTTTTTCTGGGTCCTGAGTGTTACACATACATGCGAGTGCATATGCACCCACACACACGCGCTTGCACATACACACAGACAGACAGACACACACACAAACACACACTGTCCCCTGAACGCAGACCTACTGCCAGGCTAGAGCCAGCGGCCCCATGATTTAGGATTTTATTCTCTGCGTGAAAGAACAGCAACTACAGACAACAGGACCACCCTCACCAACAGCACCCAGGCTGGTTTCTGAGCGGGGGGCTCCGTATGCTGAATGTTCCTTACCTCGTCACTTCTTCCCAGGAACCCCCATTCTCCACCCACCCCACCCTCTCCAAGGTGGCCAGACATTCTCAGTAGGAATGTCCCCAGCTGTGGATGTGGTTCAAGGTTTCCGATTTCTTACCGAGAGGCCTCTCAGCCCCCACAGATCCACGTGCAGAAAGTCCTCATTTAACGTACTCTCGATGGGCTCTTGAAAACTGCAACTTTAAGCAGAATGACATACAGCAGGTTCTCAATAATGTCGTTTCATCCCATGTCGTTTCCTTAATAATTGATTTCATTATACATCATTGTGCTCAAAGTCACAGTTTCCAAGAACCTATTGAGGAGGTTAACTGAGGACTTACTGTGCATGTTAGGGATGGGGTGTGGAAGGTGCTGAGTCCCACCTGCCGTGAGCCGGCCAGGGACCAGCATCCAGGGCAGGACCAACCGTGCCCATGTGTCTTGTAACCTGGCTATGGGAGGGAGGTGGGTAATGGTTGCATATGAGCCCCATGCCTCCCTGATCATTTTCTGGCCTGGACCCCCGCTATTGATGTCCCCAGCCCCTTCTCATCCTCCAGCTTTGTTTGTCCTGTGCCTCCCCTTCACCAGTGGCGTAAGCAAGCCCCCTTCGCGTGGCCCAGTTCAGCAGTTTCTTTCTGGAGAAACCACTGACAACAGTCAGTTTTGCAGGATCTTGGGAACATTTTCCTTTGAAAGACTTTTTAAGCTTTTATTTAATTACGCAAGTGACACATGTTCCCTGAAGGAAAAAAAAAAGCAATAAACAGAAGAGATCTCTCATCCTACCTATACCTATATAGAAATAATAATCTGCCACGCCACTGTTGGAGTCTTGCTATATATCTGATCTATTTCTAATAATCTGATATCTGATAATTGATCACTACTGGAATACTGTTTATTTGTTTTTAACACAGCCATGATCATATCACGCATACTTCTCCAACGCAGGTTTTCTCACACAGCAAATATGTGATGAACTGCTTTCTGTGTCAGCAGAACTAACATCATTTTTCGTGGTTTTGTGGTATTTGATGGTATGAATATGCTGTATTTTATTAAGTCAATTGTTGGACCACTATGTTGTTTCCAGTTTTTCAAAACCATAAACAATGTTGCCTTGTAAAGACTTCTTTGCCCACTTACCCAGCTATTTTGGGAGGAGAAATTCCTAGAGGTGAAATTGCTTGGCCAGAGGTTGTGCACATTTTTAAGGCTTTTGGTGCATATTCCTGGCCCCCTCTTAAATCCATACCCATTTCTTTCATGCTTTGGATTTGTCACCTACTTTAGCATTAACTCAAGGCCACATAAATTTCAGTGGTGAATCTGCTATTTACAATTCTCCGGGTGGCTTCTGTCCATTAATATGCATGCATGAAAAAAATGACTCTAGTTTCCATTTTTAAAATGCCGAGCATATTCTCCCAGTGTTCCTGTGCACCTGGCTCTTCTTCGTAGTTTTGAGAGTTTTGGATTAAATTGTGTTTTTTCCTTCTAGAGGGAGCAGTCCCCAGATGAAGCCAAAGATAGTATAATTTCTCTGAGCCTCAGTTTTCTCATCTGTAAAATAGAGATATTATGAGTACTTTGCAGTATTTTCATGCAGGCGAAAAGAACCCAGCTCCATGTCTGACATGGGGAAATCTCCGAATTTTATCTCTGTCCTCTCCCAGGGCCAGCTGGGGTGTGCAGTGGGGTCTCTGGGCCCAGGTGTTGTCATTGGATACTTGGTTCCTGCTGGGCTCTGTTCCCAGCTTTTCCTACCCATATTTCCAGGTACCCAAAGCTAACTGCCTCCCTAAAGAACAACCCCTAGATTCGTTCCACCTTAAAAGGTCCTTGAGCTCTCACTAGAACAACCAAACAAGAGAACAGAACATTAGAGAAAATTGCTTGTCTAAAATAGACAAATAATTTTCATTTCATCCTTCTCTCTGTGCTCCACTTTATCTGTCTCCTTGCTGTCCCTTTTTCTACATAAGCCAGGCACGAGGGCAATATTATTCTTATAAATTCTCAAGATGGATTACGTAATAATCTAGACTGAAAAAAGAAAAGACAACTGCTTGGTAAATGGACACGAGTCTTTGCAGTTATTTAAAAAGATAAAGCCCAGATCATCCTTGCCTTCCAGTACTCAGTAGTAGCTGATTGCCCTTATTCTTGGGTTTTGCAGACAGTCCCAGCTGGGCCTGTTCGGAACTGTATTGCCCAACTTCCCTGACGATCAGAATCACCTGGGATGTTTATGACATTGCAGCTTCATGGGCTCCAGTCTAGACCTGACTCAGATTTCTCAGGGGAGAGGTCTGCACATTTACAAATGTACCTTGCATTCAGGTCTCTACATTTACAAATGTACATTGTATTTAATGAGTGACCCTGGATGATTCTTAACATCAGGAAAATGTGGTCAACATTGTTAATAGAGGGAGAAAGCCTCAGTAGTTTTCAACCATGTTTGCACATTAGGGTCTCCCAGGGAACTTTAAAAGCTCCGATGTCCAGTTATGTTAGAATCCCAATCATCTCAAACCACATTCAGGGGTGAGTTGAAAGACCTCTGACGTGGACCAAGGGTCCAGGGTTCTGAAAGAGAAAGCCCTGGCTTTGTCACTAATTCACTGGGTAGCATCTCCAGGCCCCAGTTTCCACACATATAAAATGAAGGACATGGACTAGCCCAGTGGGAAAATGCTTTCTGTCCTGTGTGGCAGTCTGGTTGATGGGTAGTCGCTGTCTGGGTCACAATACTGAGAAGAGCTCTGAAGCTGGGACTGGGCTAAACAGGAGAGTGCCTTGATGGATTAATGATGTCTGCCTTGGGTGCACAGGAGAGGTGTTGGCTCATACGTTAACATGCAAGAGCCAAGTATCCCTGGACTAGGTCGTCTGTAAGGGCCCATTTAAGCCTCTGTGACGTAATAATAATGAACATAGCACCAGGTTCATTATGATGCATAGTTGAGATAATCTATGCAAATAACACCTTGCAACCTTTGAGGTGTTGCACAGATGTTGGCTATTATAATAATATTATTATTTTAGTTCTTGGATGCTACTTCTTCAACACTTTTTAAGGCAGGGTCATGACTAACAAGTGGCCTGTCTGGGCCAGGGTGGGATGAGGTGTTGAGGTCAGAATGCACCATTGGAGGCCGAGCACGGTGGCTCACACCTGTAATCCCAGCAATTTGGGAGTCTGAGGCGGACGTATCACTTGAGGTCAGGAGTTTGAGACCAGCCCGGCCAACATGGTGAAACCCTGTTTCCATTCAAAATACAAAGAGAAAAAAAGTCAGCCAGGCGTGGTGGCATGCACCTGTAATCCCAGTTTCTTGGCAGGCTGAGGCAAGAGAATTGCTTGAACTCAGCAGGGAGTGGAGGTTGCAGTGAGCCAAGATCCTGCCACTGCAGTCTGGCCTGGGCAACAAAGTGAGTGAGACTCTGTCTCAAAAAAAAAAAAAAAAAAGAATGCATCATTGGATGGGTAATCACATGGGATTACAAGAATGAATAGTTGAAGATATTAGCGATTTCAAAGCTAGAACTTTTCTTCAACCTGAGGAGGGAAATGACAGAGGGAAGACGGAGTTCTACTTCCAGTGTACATCTGTGCCCCAACCAGCCTACAGCCCATAGAATCTTTCTACTCTCAGGCAAGATTATACTTAAGGATGCCATCCATCCATCCATCCATCCATCCATCCATCCATCCATCCACCCATTCATCCATCCATCCACCCATTCATCCATCCATCTACCAATCCATCCACCCACCCACCCCACTACTCATTCACCCATATGTCCATCCATTTATCCATTTATTGAGCATTTTGCATGTACCTGGCCTACCTAGGTGCTGGAAGATAGTCAGGGCTGCTGTGTTTCACAATGCCAGGTGACAGCTGTGGTCTTTGCAGAGATCCACTGGACACAGAGTGAACAAGACAGACAGCTGGGAACAGTGGCTCACGCTTATAATCCCAGCACTTTGGGAGGCCAAGGTGGGTGGAACACTTGAGGTCAGGAGTTCAAGACCAGCCTGCCCAACACAGTGAAATCCTGTCTCTACTAAAAATACAAACATTAGCTGGGTGTGGCGGCAGGCACCCGTAATCCCAGCTACGCGAGAGGCTGAGGCAGGAGAATCACTTGAACCCAGGAGGTGGAGGTTGCAGTGACATTGCACTCCAGCCTGGGCAACAGAGCTAGACTCAAAGACAGACAAGGTCTTTGCTGGCATGGATCTTTCATTCTAAACAGGGGAAAGATAATAAGCAAACAGTGAATCGGCAAGATCATTTGACATAGAGATAAGTTCTAAGAAACTGAAACAGAGTGATAGGGTGTGATGCACAGTAACAGGTGGGAGATAGGCTGGGACCCTAGTTTGGATGGGGTGCCCAGGAAAGGTGATATTGGAGTAAAAGCCTAAATAACCAGAAGGATCTTTCCAAGTGAAGTTCTAAGGATAGAGCATATCAGACAGAGGGAACTGCAAGTGCCAAGGCCCTGTGGTGGGAACAGTGCTTGGTACCAGAAGAATGCCAGTGTGGCTGTGTTACTAGAAAGTAACCCAAGAGAGGGTTCTTGGACCTCGGGCAAGAAAGAATTCGGGGCAAGTCCATAGAATAGAGTGAAAGCAAGTTTATTACATAAGTAGAGAAACAAAAGAATGGCAACTCCATAAGCAGAGCAGTAGCATGGGTTGCTAAACTGAGTATACTAATAGTTTTTTGTTGTTGTTTGTTTTTTTTTTAGATGGAGTTTCACTCTTGTTGCCCAGGCTGGAGTGCAATGTCGCAATCTCAGCTCACTGCAACCTCCACCTCCTGGGTTCAAGGGATTCTCCTGCCTTAGCCTCCCTAGCAGCTGGGATTACAGGCATGCACCACCACACCCGGCTAATCTTTGTATTTTTTGTAGAGACAGGCTTTCACCATGTTGGCCAGGCTGGTCTCAAACTCCTGACCTCAGGTGATCTGCCCACCTCGGTCTCCCAAAGTGCTGGGATTACAGGCGTGAGCCACCAGGCCCGGTCTGTTATTTCTGGATTATATGTTAAACAAGAGGTAGGTTACTGGTTGAGTTTTCTGAGAAAGGGTTGGGCAATTCCCAGAACTGAGGGTTCCTCCCCTCATAGACCATGTAGGGTAACTTCCTGACATTGCCAATGACATTTGTAAACTGTCATGGCGCTGGTGGGAGTGTCATTTGGCATGCTAATGCATTATAATTAGCATATAATGAGCCATGAGGATGACCAGAGGGCACTTTCATGACATCTTGGTTTTGGTGGGTTTTGGCCAGCTTCATCCTGTTTTATCAGCAGGATCTTTGTGACTTGTATCTTGTGCCAACTTCCTATCTCATCCTGTGACTGAGAACGCCTAACCTCTTGGGAATGCAGCCCAATAAGTTTCAGCCTTATTTTACCCAGACCCTATTCAAGATGGAGTCGCTATGGTGCGAACACCTCTGACAGCTGGAGCTCAGTGTATGAAGAGAAAGGTATGAGATGGTGGAACTTTTGGCTTAAGCAACTGGGTGAATGGTTGATGCCATTTCCTGAGAAGGGAAGACTGAAGGAGGAACACAACAGATGAGTGGAGAAGTGACTCAAGCGATCTATTTTGGCTATGTTGCCTTGAGGTGCATGTAAGATATTCATGAGGAGATATTGAATAGGCAATTCAATTTAGTAGTTTGGAACTCAGAGGTTGGGTTGGAGGTTTGGATTTGGGAGCTGTGGTAGACATGGGGTTTCCTGCCCAATATCTATGCCCCTTTTCATGATAACTACCCTAATGTAAGTTCCTGTGTCCATATCTCCCAAGTGCCTGGAGGGAAATAACACCACCCTTGCACTAGGGGTGGAAGATAGAACTCAAGGCCATCTTCTGGCCTTGTAAGTGGATGTGGAGTGGGCACTTGACCCTATTTGGAGCAATACAACTACAGAAGACGAGTGCGAGGGCTTTCTGGTTCTCTCAAGAGCACTTTGGAAGAGGCCTCTCTCTCCCTGAACATGAAGAGTCACATAGCCTTAGAAGCTGTTCACAGCTATCTTGCAACCACGAGCATGGCCAGGATTACAGTAAAATTGATTAAGTAAAAGGTAGAGCTGAGGAATATGGAAAAAGAATGGTAAAAGTCCTGACATTGAGTCACCGAAGCCCACCCTGCCTCAGAGTTTGGTGAGATGCAAAATTCACTCAAATGTCTAAACTTTTAGAATTTGGGTTGAAATCTCGTACACACACACACACACACACACACACACACACAACCCAACTGATACTAGCCATGGGTTAGACTGTCGCCTAGGGAGAGTGTGGACGGACCTGCATGTGAGTGGACCAGGAGGAAGGTTACTGAGAGTTTTCCAAAGAAAGGGCGGTGGGATCCCTGGACACAGCCATCCTGGAAGTTTTCCTATGTGGAGTCCGGGTCTCTTCTAGTGAAGAGGAAGTGAATGCACTGGAAAAACCTCGGGTCTTTGTGCCAGACAAGCTAGATTTGAACAGCCTCTGCCATTTGCTTGTGGGGGAGTTTTGGCAACTTGCTGAACCTCTCTGAGCCTCAGTTCCTTCTCCTATTCAAAGGAGGTCACGGTAGCCACATCATAGGGTTGTGTGAAGGTTATGCAGTATAAAAACTGTGAGGTGGGGGCTGGCTTTCTGCCCCTCCTTTCTGCCCTCTCCTTGGTGGTGATAAGCTGCTCTCTCGCAAAGCATATTGAGGGACGCTGAGTCATTTTATAAAACTAAAAATGTTAAGTGCTCCCTCAAATGACTGTCTCCAGAGAGGCAGTTGATAGCCAAGCACATTTGTCCCTCCTTTTCATGCATGGATCACATTTTAGCATGAAAATAGATGCTCTAATTAGGGGAGAAAGGAGCATCAGCTCCCATCTGCTGGCTGCTAAGTGATGGCTCACAAAGGACAGGGAGGAAGGGCTGCTTCCAACACAGGGATGGGATGACCTGGGGGATGGCACCCCACCCTGAGAGGTCCCTGAGGGGCAGACCTGAAGGTGGGAAACACAGAGCTTTTGCTGAACTGGAAAATAATTCCTGGAGACGAGGCAGTCCCAGGGGGCCAGGATGCTGATTATGGAGGGGTCAAGCCTGCCTAACTCCTCTCCCGAAAGGGCAGATAGTGAGGTCCTGCCAGGCCACTGCTGTGAGTCGTCTTGTTATCTACGAAGGAGGCGTTTCTTGGCTGGGTCCAAGTGTCAGCTCTGCCTCTCACTAACTCTTATGACCTGGGCAATGCATTTAATGCCCTTGTACTTCTGTTCTTCCATCCGTAAAACATAAAATTGGGAGAGTCACGGCTGCTTCAGGTACACTCATATCCCAATGGGGGAAGGCAAATGGTATAACTCCTATTGAGGAGAATGTGGTCATTTCTAGTAAAATGACATATGCAATTGCACTTTGACCAGCGTTCCTGTTACCAGAAAGGGATCCTGATCCAGACTCCAAGAGAGTGGTCTTGGATCTCACATAAGAAAGAATTCAGGGCAATTCCACAAAGTAAAGTGAAAGCAAGTTTATTAGGAAGGAATAAAAGAATGGCTATTCCATAGACAGAGCAGTCCCAAGGGCTGCTGGTTGCCCATTTTTATGGTTATTTCTTGATGACATGCTAAACAAGAGGTGGATTACTCATGCCTCCCCTTTTTAGACCATATAGGGTAACTTCTTGTTGTTGCCATGGCATTTGTAAATTGTCATGGCACTGGTGTGAGTGCAGCAGTAAGGATGACCTAAGGTCACTCTTGTCACCATCTTGGTTTTGGCTGGTTTCTTTACTAGAACCTGTTTTATTAGCAAGGTATTTATGACCTGTATCTTGTGCCGACCTCCTATCTCATTCTATGATTAAGAATGCCTTAACATACTAGGAATGCAGCCCAGCAGATCTTAGCCTTATTTTATGTAGCCCCTATTCAAGATGGAGTTACTCTGGTTCAAATGCCTCTGACAATCCTACCCTCTAAAAATCTATCCCAAAACCACAATGGCAGAAATACAAAACATATATACTCAGTCTATTTGATACAGCATGATCTGTATTAGAAAAAGGCTGGGCTGGGCGCAGTGGCTCAAGCCTATAATCCCAGCACTTTGGGAGGCTGAGGCGGCCAGATCACCTGAGGTCAGGAGTTCAAGACCAGCCTGGCCAACATGGTGAAACCCCTTCTCTAATAAAAATACAAAAATTAGCTAGGTGCGGTGGTGGGCACCTGTAATCCCAGCTACTAGGGAGGCTGAGGCAGGAGAATCGCTTGAACCTGGGAGGCAGGGGTTGCAGTGAGCTGAGATCACACCACTGCACTCCAGCCTGGGCAGGAGAGTAAGACCCTGTCAAAAAAAAAAAAAAAGAAAAAGAGAGAGAGAGAGGGAAAGAAAAGAAAGAAAAAGAAGAAAAAGAAAAGGAAAAGGAAAGAAAGAGAAAGAAAGGAAAGAAAGAAAGAAAGAAAGAAAGAAAGAAAGAAAGAAAGAAAGAAAGAAAGAAAGAAAGAAAGAAAAAGAGAAAGAAAGAAAGAAAGAAAGAAAAGAAAAGAAAAAAAGAAAGGCTGCAAACAACCTAAATATCCATCAATTGGGCTGGTTGAATAAGCTATGAGCCATGTATATAAAGGAGTACTATGCAGCTGCTAAAAGGAACAAGGATTATTTCTATGTGTTGCTTTGGGGTGATTGCCAGGATATGGTGTTACATGAAAAAAGTAAGATGGAGAAAATATGTTTAGTATATAGCCATTTATGCAAGAAAGGAGGGAGGGAACACACACACACACACACATACACACACCCCACAGAACTTTTTAATCGGAAGGATATTTTTAACTGGTTACCTATAAGGAAGGGGAGGTAGAGAATGAGGTGGAAGGGCAAAGATAGAGTCTAGATTTCTCTGAAAGTGGTTCACAATACCATTCCCTCTGTTTTTGCAAGTATTTGGAATCTTTCATAATGCAACTTTTTATTTTTAAATGATTTTCCTTTCTTTACACTGGCCAGTGGACCAAATGGCATGGAGCAGAGCTACCACTAACCTAAAGCCTTACCGTGGACTTTTCTGTGAGAAACAGCAAGCCTGTTCTTGTTTCTTGTTTCTATGACTGAATGACATCTATTTGTTCCGCAGCTTTGCTCACCCTAACTAACACACAGTCCCACCATTTATCTTCCAAGTCTTACCCTGGCCTTTCCTTCCTGGCTCAAAACCTGTGGGTTCGCCTCATAGGTGAGCAACCTCCAGCCTGACCTCAAGTCCTTCTTTTACAATATGTTCTCAAGGAGACAGAAGCCAAGAGTCTGGGCCCTGCCTCTTCCTTAGCTCCAGCCCCAGGCTCACAAAGGAGTTGGAGGTACACAGGCAGTTCTATATGGTTGCTGTCCACTTATTCTATGAGCAAGGGGACACTTGTTTTGGCCCAGTGGTTTTCATTATTTTCCTTCTCCTCCTCTCCCTCCTCCTTCTACTCTCCTTTCTCCTACCACCTCCCTCCCCTCCTCACCCTCCTTCCTCCCCACCCTGCTGTTATATGTGACTTCTAGTAAGTCTCTGTAAAAGGAAGAGAGGATTTCCTTCTTTTCCCCTACCGCATCCCACTGCCTGAAATGTGGATGCAATGGCTGGAGCTCTAGTAGCCATTTTGGACCCTGAGGATGAGAGTCACATCCTAGAAGTGACAGAGCAGAGAGCTGGGGGATGCCTGAATCCCTGATAATTCTGTGGCATTACCACACCACACCAGGCTCAGGCCACCTACTTCTGAACTTCATAAAAGATGTGATAGTGTGGTCGGGCATGGTGGCTTGTGCCTGTAATCTCAGCACTTTGGGAGGCTGAGGCAGGTGGATCACTTGTGGTCAAGTATTCGAGACCAGCCTGGCCAACATGGCGATACCCCGTGTCTATTAAAAATACAAAAATTAGCAGGGTGTAGTGGCGCATGCCTGTAATCCCAACTACTTAGAGGCTGAGGCAGAAGGATTGCTTGAACCCAGCAGTCGGAGGCTGCAGTGAGCTGAGATCAAGCCACTCCACTTCAGCCTAGGTAACAGTGAGACTCTGCCTCAAGAAAATAAATAAAAATAAAAGATATGATAGTATGAGAGAAATTAACTTCTATCTATTTAAGCAATTGTTATTTTATGATTAAAAAACTCCAAACAAACAGTTTAATCTATCCTAATTGATAAGTCTTCACTCCCCAGCATCAGCTCAGGTATGCCTCTGCAGGGCCCCAGACTACATTGAATACTGTTCTGGCCAAAGGAAAATCAGCTGGTTATTGTGAGCTGTGCTGACTCTTAAGAGCTTCTGCCCAGAACGAAACGTGTTGACTCTGCTCACATCGTGTTGACCAAAGCAAGTCATGTGGCCAAACCTTATGGCAATGGGGTGGGGATATAGAATCCCCTCAAGGGGAAGGACAGGGAATATTTAGAAATAATAATATGATCCATCCTAATAGTCAACAAAACCAAGGCCCAAAGAAGCAAAGTGACTTCCCTGAGGTTTTACAGACTAGTAGGAGGCAGAGTTAGAATACTGATTGGGGCCTAGTACGGTGGTTCATGCCTGTAATCCTAGCACTTCGGGAGGCCAAGGCGGGCAGATCACCTGAGGTCAGGAGTTTGAGACCAGCCTGACCAACATGGTGAAACCCTGTCTCCACTAAAAATACAAAAATTAACCGGGAGTGGTGGTGGGCGCCTGTAATCCCAGTTACTTGGGAGGCTGAGGCAGGAGAATCGCTTGAGCCTGGCAGGTGGAGGTTGCAGTGAGCCAAGACTGTGCCACTGCACTCCAGCCTGGGCAACAAGAGCAAAACTCTGTCTCAAAAAAAAAAAAAAAAAAAAACGCCCTGGTTGGGTTGATTTCAACTCTAATGCTCATTCCTTTACACTTTACTATGTCTCAAAAGGAACACTTGATTTGGGAACATATAATGGCTTCCAAGAAGGCAGTGCTTGGTGAAATCAGGCTCACCCACTAGGTCTTATTTCCATGTTTTCTCCCTTCCTGTAGTCTTCTTTGGGGCAACAGTTATATTTGCCCTCTCTTCTCTTCCCAACTTTTGAAGTCCAAGGTATCAAAATTTATTACTACAGTGGAGACTAGGAAGTGTACCCTTGCCCTAACTTGAGGAAGGATAACAAAAAGTGTGGAGGAATGTGTGAAATAGCCTTCACATGAGAACACAGATATTCCCAGAGGCAAAGGCAACACGGTGTGACCATCTTGGAACCTTTCCAGTGAATTCAGATATTTTAAGGATACAGACAAAAGTCAGGCGGAAAGGCATATTCCTAAGTGGTATGCAGGAAAGAATTATGGGATATTGTGGGTCTTTACATTTTTCTCTTGTGTTGTGAACTGTTCTGGCTCCTTCATCTTCCAGACCACTAATTCGATTTTCCACATAACCAACCCACCTTTCGGTAGTCAATGTATTTTGAATATTTAAATTTGTACAGTTTCTTTTACTCCCAGAAATTTTCTAAATGCTCTAATTGTATCTCCTCAAGAGTTGTTTTTCCCCTTTCAGTTAATTTTCTTGTCTAATTCTTCCATTAGTTCAATAGAAGCCACTTGTTCAACTAACAAAAAAATGAGAAAAAGGAAAAAGAAGGGAAAGCAAATAATAAAAAGTCTAATAAAGAAAAAGCATAAAATAAAATTGGTAGGAATAAAATCGAGAATATCAGTTATAATACCAAGAGAAAACACTGTCAAAGTACATTTATAAAACAAAATATATATACAAGCATATACTCATAGTTAAACAGCAAAAAGTGTAGAAAATAAAGGCATGGACGAAAAATAAAGTAGTAGTGATGTTAGTATCAGATAAAATGAAATTTAGGATCAAAGACATTCAACTGGTCAAAGAGGAACATTACATAATGATAAGATAATATTCTTTATAAAGAAGAGATAGTAAACATAAAGCCTTATGAACCAAACAATAAAGCAGGTAAATATAATATTTAAGGCAAATACTCCTGATGATACTAAGAGAATTTAATAAAAATTTATGTATAGTGGAAACATTTTAAATATTCCTTTAAGAATTTAACAAGTAGTTAAAATATGAGCAAGGACTTACAGAATATGACTGTTCTCATTGATAAGCTTGGTTTAATATGCTAGAATTTTTTAGTTTTTTTTTCTTTTTTTTTTTGAGACAGAGTTTCACTCTTGTCGCCTATGCTGGAGTGCAGTGGTGCAGTCTCGGCTCACCACAACCTCTGCTTCCCGGGTTCAAGAGATTCTCTTGCCCCAGCCTCCCAAATAGCTGGGATTACAGGCATGCACCACCACGCCTGGCTAATTTTGTATTTCTAGTAGAGATGGGGTTTCTCCATGTTGGTCAGACTGCTCTTGAATTCCTAACCTCAGGTGATCCGCCTGCCTTGGCCTCCCAAAGTGCTGGGATTACAGGCATAAGCCACTGCACCTGGCCTTTTTAGTCTATTATGTATTTTTTTATGTTAATGACGCAGCTACCAAAGTCAATTCTAAACAAGTAAAAATGTAATGGAAGGCCTGATAGCATAAAACCATCAATTCTTCCAAATTAATTTATAAATTTAATGCAATTTCAGTGATATCTTCAGTAGTCTTTTGAAAAGGGAAAGAGTAAGTGATTTTAAAGTAAATATAAAGAATAAATGTTCCAGAATAACCAACCAAATTATGAAGATGAAGAGTACTAAAAGGATACTTGTCTTACTACATGTTAAAAACTACTGTAATTAAGCTGGGCATGGTGGCTCACACCTGTAATCCCAGCACTTTGGGATCCTGAGGTGGGTGTTTCACTGGAGGCCAGGGGTTCGAGACCAGCCTGGTCAACACGGTGATGCTCCGTCGCTACTGAAAATACAAAAAAATTTAACTGTGCCTGGGGCGCGTGCCTACAGTCCCAGCTACTCGGGAGGCTGAGGCAAGAGAATCACTTGAGCTCAGGAGGCAAAGGCTGCAGTGATCCAAGATCGCGTCGCTTCACTCCAGCCTGGGTGACAGAGTGAGACCCTATCTTAAAAAAAAAACCTACTGTAATCAAAAGAGTTTAGTATAGGGATAGACCTACAGGTAAATGGAAGAGAATAGTCTAGAAATAAAACCAAATATATGAGAATTTAAAGTATGTCAAAGGTGATATTTCAATTTGGTGGGGAAAAGATTGTTTAGTTACTCAATGGTGCTGGCATAATTTGTTACTCATCTGGAAAAACTGCAAAAAGAACCCCTTACTATATTTGGAAAAATTAAATTCCAGTCAGATTAAAATGCAAATGTAAACAATATTATTTTTAAATTTAGCAGCAAATTTAAATATTTTGTGTAACTTTAGCAAGATAAGAAATCTGAATGTTGTAAAGAAAAAGATTATATTTGACTATGCAAAAATAAACTTTGTTCAAAAACATCACAAACAAAGTCAATGATAGCACTTGGGAAAACTACTTTCAATACATATGATGGGTAAAGTATTAAATCTATAACATTTCAAGCACTCCAAAAATTCATATGAAAAAGACAGGCTGGGCACCGTGGCTCATGCCTGTAATCCCAGCACTTTGGGAGGCTGAGGTGGGCGGATCATGAGGTCAGGAGTTCGAGACCAGCCTGGCCAATATGGTGAAACACTGTCTCTACAAAAAAAAAAAAAATACAAAAATTAGCTGGGCATGGAGGCGTGTGCCTCTAGTCCCAGCTACCTGGGAGACTGAGACAGAAGAATTGCTTGAACCCAGGAGGCAGAGGTTGCAGTAAGCTGAGATCGCACAGCTGCACTCTGGCCTGGGCGACAGAGAGAGACTCCATCTCAAAAAAAAAAAAGAAAAAGACAAATATTCTGATAGAATAAACGGATGCAAATAGGCAACTCTTGGAAGAGGAGCTCTAAATGACCAATAAAAATGATGTTCAAGCTTTCTTGGAGTCAGGAAATGAAAATGAAAGGAACAAAGAAATAAAATCAGATTGGTAAAACAAACAAACAAGAACCCCAAATGATAAACTTCAGTCTTGGTAAGGATGAGGAAAATTAGGCACTCAACATTGCTGGTGGGGAATGTTAATTGCTACAGCCTTTTTAGAGGGCGATCTGGCAATATCTAATAAAATACACAATGTATATTCCACATGCCATGTTTGTATATACATGCTATCTCTGAAAGTATATCTGAAAAATTGGCAACAGTGATCAGACATCTCTGGTAAGGGGAACCATGTACTGGAAAACAGGGATGGGAGGGCAACCTGTGTATCATAAATAGTCTTTTTACCTTTGGAACTTTATGTTGTATTTGTGTATATTTTTTAGCTAACAAATAAAATATTTGCAACATTTTGATTTGAGATCTTTCCTCTCTTAAATATAGGCCATCTACAGCTATAAATTTCCTTCTAGCAACTGCTTTCACTGCATTTCATAAACTTCAGTATGTTGTGTTTTTATTTTCATTCATCTCAAAATATTTTCTAATTTCACTTGTGAATTCATCTTTGACCCATTAATTATTTAGGACTGTGTTCATTTCTATGTATTTGTGAGTTTCGCCAATTTTCTTCTATCATTGATCTCGAATTTCATTCTATTGCAGTTGAAGAAAATACTTTGTATAATTTCAGTATTTTTAAATTTATTAAAACTTGCATTATGGCACAACATATGGTCTATCCTGGAGAATGTTCTGTGTGTACTTGAGAAGAATGTGTATTCTGTTGTTATTTGGTGGAGTGTTTTATAGATATCTGTCAGATAGAATTGGTTTTAGTGTTGTTCACGTCCATTTCTTTGTTGATCTTCTAGTTTAAGATCTAATTGTTTTACCTATTGTTTACAGTGAGTAATTGAAGTCTCCAACTATTATTGTTGAATTGTCTATTTTTCTCTTCGAATACTACCAGTTTTTGCTTTAGTATTTTGGAGCTCAATTGTTAGGTGCAAATATGTTTATAATTGTAATATTTTCTTAATGGATTGACCCTTTTTAAAATTATTTAAAATATCCTTTGTATCAAGAAACAATTTTTTGTCATAAAGTCTATTTTGTCTGATATTAGTATAGCCTTTCTGGATTTTTTCAACTATTTGTCGCCTTTTTACTTTTTTCATCCTTTTGCTTTAAACCTTTTTGTGTCTTTGAATAACAGATGTATTTCTTGTAAACAGCATATAGTTACATAATTCTGCCAATCTCTACCTTTTGATTGAAGTGTTTTGTGCATTTATATTTAATGTAATTACTGATAAGGTAGGATCTACATCTACCATTTTGCTATTTGTTTTCTATATGTCTTATGTCTTTTTAATTAATTTATTTTTAATTTTTGTGGGTACATAGTAGGTGTATATATTTGTGGGGCACATGAGATGTTTTGATACAGGCTTGCAGTGTGCAGCAATCACATCATGCAGAATGGGATATCTATCCCCGAAAGCCTTTATCTATCCATTCCTTTATTATCGCCTTTTGTGTTAAATAAATTTCTTTTTTTTTTTTTGAGACGGAGACTTGCTCTGTTGCCAGGCTAAAGTGCAGTGGTATGATCTCGGCTCATTTCAACCTTGGCTTCCTGGGTTCAAGCAATTCTGTTGCTTCAGCCTCCCAAGTAGTTGAGACTGCAGGCACGTGCCACCATGCCCAGCTAACTTTTGCATTTTTAGTAGAGATGGGGTTTTACCATGTTGGCCAGGATGGTCTAGATCTCCTGACCTCGTGATCCACCCACCTTGGCCTCCCAAAGTGCTGGGATTACAGGTGTAAGTCACTGCGTCCGGCCTTAAATAAATATTTTCTACTATACCATTTTAATTCCCTTGTCACTTCTTTGACTATTTTTTTGAAAAATTATTTTCTTAGTGGTTGCCCTGGGGATTACAATGAAAGCTTTGCCCCTGTATATTCCCATTTCCTCTCCTTTCTTGTGCAAAAATTTAGACTATTAAAAATCTGCATGAAAGGTTTTTACTTTTTGTATAAAAATTACATCTTTTTATACTATATGCCCATAAACACCAATTTTTAGTTACTGTTTTATGCTGTCTTTGAAATCAGGACAAAAATGAGTTTGAAACAAAAAAAAATTACACTGTCTTTTCTATTTACCTGTGTGGTTACCTTTACAAATGTTCTTTATTGCTTTATGTTGATTTGACTTAACACTCTGTCCTTTCATTTTAGCCTGAAGGAGTCCCTTTATTTCCTGTAGGGAAGGTCTGCTAGTGATGAAATCTCAGTTTTTATTTACCAGGGAATGTTTTCATTTCTGCTTCATTTTTGAAGGATAGTTTTAGTGGATATAAAATTCTCAGTTGTTTTTTAAATTTCAGCATTTTGAATATGTTGTCCTACTGCCTTCTGTCCTCCATGGTTTCTGATGAGAAATAGTTGTCAATTTTATTCAGGATCCCTTGTATGTAATGAGTCATTTGTCTCTTGCTGCTTTGAAGATCCTCTCTTTGTCTTTGTTTTTCAACAATTTAGTTATGATGTGTCTTCAAGTGTATCTTTTTTACTTAATCCTATTTGTAGTTTATTGAGTTTTTTGGAAGTGCAGATTAATGTTTTTCATCAAATTTAGGAAGTTTTTATCCATTCTTTCTTCAAAATTCTTTCTCTTCTATCCCCTTTACTGAAACTCCCATGGGACCTTGAGGCTCTATTCATTTTTTTTTTGGAGACAGGGTCTCGCTCTGTCACCCAGGCTGGAGTGCAGTGGCATGATCTCCACTCATTGCAACCTCCACTTCCTGGGTTCAAGAAATTCTTGTGCCTCAGCCTGCTGAGCAGCTGAAATTACAGGCATGCACCACCACGCCTGGCTTATTTTTGTATTTTTAGCAGAGACGAGGTTTCGCCATGTTGGCCAAGCTGGTGGCGAATTCCTGGCCTCACGTGATCCACCCATCCCCGCCTTCCAAAGTGCTGGGATTATAGGCTTGAGTCACTGCACCCAGCCAAAGAATTGAAATTAATTGGAAAAACTGAGTGTGCATTGGCTAGGAATATTTTTTCTTTCTGTTCCTCAGACTGGATAACCTCAATTGACATATCTTTAAAGTTCACCAATGTTTTCTTCTGCCTCCTCAAATCTGCTGTTAAACTCCTCTTAGTAAATTTTTCATTTCAGTTGTAATTTTCAACTCCAGCATTTGGTTATTTTTAATGTATAATTTGTTTCTTTATTGAAATCCTTTGTTATCATACTTTCCTTTAGTTCTTTAGGTGTGGTTTCCTTTAGTTCTTGAGCATATTTAAAATAGCTAATTTAGGCCAGTCACGGTGGCTAACACCTGTAATTCCAGCACTTTGAGAGGTCAAGGTGGGTGGCTCGCCTGAGCCCAGGAGTTTAAGACCAGCCTGGGCAACATAATGGGACCCTGTCTCTACAAAAAAAAAAAACAAAAAAAACACAACAATTAGCCAGGCATGGTGGTGCACATCTGTAGTCCCAACTGCTCAGGAGGCTGAGGTGGGAAGATCACTTGAGCCCAGAAGGTTGAGGCTGCCAGAAGGTGTGATCACACCATTGCACTCCAGCCTGGGCAACAAAGCAAGACCTTGTCTCAGAAAATAAAAAAATATAATAAAATAGCTGATTTAAAGTTTTATCTAGTAAGTGCAATATGTGGGCCTCCTCAGGGAAAGTTTCCATTAATGACTTCTCTCATGTGTATAGGCCATGCTTTCTTATTTCTTTGCATGTCTCATGATTTTTGTTGAAAATGGACATTTTATATAATGTAATGTGGCAACCCTGGCAATCAGATTTGGCTTTCCAGGGTTTGTTATTATTACTATTTGTTTAATGAATTTCTTGACCTAATTCTATAAAGTCTACCTGTATTCTTTCTCATGTGTGGCCACTGAACTTTCTGATCAGTTAACTTACTGGTAAGCTAATGACTGGACAGATACTTTATTAAATGCCTGGAACCAGAAAGTCTCCCAATCTTTGCCAAGGATTCTGTGTGAGTTTGGCGCATGCTTCAGTGCTCAGCCAGTTTAGAATCCTACCTTAATCTTTACTTTCTGCTTGCACAGTTTCAAGGCCAGCCAGAGGTGAGGGCTCAGGGCCTTCTCAGGTCTTCCTTGAGCATGTGCATAGCCCTGGGCATGCACACAGTCCTGGGCACATGCATGACCTTTTAGAGTCCCAGGAATCTATCGGCGCTTTTCCTAGCCCCCTGAGGATACCTCTTTCCTCAATTTTTCCTTGTAAGTTTTTTGGTTACTTTGTTGTTTGTCCTGTGATACTAAGTAGTAACTACTGGGTCGGGTGCAGTGGCTCACGCCTGTAATCCCAGCACTTTGGGAGGCCGAGGCAGGTGGATCACCTGAGGTCAGGAGTTTGAGACCAGCCTGACCAACATGGTGAAACCCCCATCTCCACTAAAAAAATACAAAAAAATTAGCCAGGCATGGTGGTGCACACCTGTAATCCCAGCTACACGAGAGGCTGAGGCAGGAGAATCACTTGAACGTAGGAGCCAGAGGTTGCAGTGAGCCAAGATGGCGCCACTGCACTCCAGCCTGGGTGACAAAGTGAGACTCTGTCTCAAAATAATAATAATAATAATAATAATAATAATAAACAATAGCTACTGATTATTTTTGACAAATGCCCTCAGGAAAAAAGCTTTTCATACTGAGCAAGTTCTACATCAGGTCAAATAAAGGTAGCCTTGCAAGTAGGGTTTTCCAGGGCACTGACAGACAATTCAAATAGGACAATTTTCTGGGAATGGTGTTTTGAAAGCGTGCCATTCCCTGTTCTAACCCCTTCAGTAGTTGGAAGGCTGCTGACTTTCACCATGATTATAGCCTGTTAGTTCCCAAGGTTACCATGAAACTGGACAGAAGGGAATGGAAATAGCACAAGTTAATACCCAACTTATTTTTTGCCAGATGGCTATTCATTTTCCAAATACTATTTATTGCAAAGTCTGTCTTTCCACCCACCCCCTCGATTTGCAATGCTTATAAACTGTACTAAATTATCCTATGAATTAATTTCTCCTTTTGGACTTCCTGATTTGTTCTCTAAGTTTGTCTATCTGTTCATATGCCAGTACCATATTGTTTTAATTATTAAGGCTTTGGATTATATTAAAATAGCCAGTAAGAATATTACTCTCTCATTGTTTTCCTTTTTCGCAGTTTTCCTGGCTGTCCTTGGCATGTCTATTTTTCTGTATGAGCTTTCAGAATCAACTTGTCTGGTTAAAAATATATTGTTTGTATTTTTATTTAATTTCCACTGAATTGATAAGTTTATTATAAATATTGAGACCTTGTCTCTATTAGAAAAAGAAAAAGAAAATAAATTTTTAAAAATCACAATAGGAATTAGAAACTATTTTGAACTGGATAATACAAAAATACTGCATATCAAAAGTTGTGGGATGCAAAGACAAGCTTAGAAGGAAATTTATTTATTTATTTATTTATTTATTTTTTTGAGACGGAGTCTCGCTGTGTCTCCCAGGCTGGAGTGCAGTGGTGTGATCTCGGCTCACTGCAAGCTCCGCCTCCTGGGTTCACGCCATTCTCCCGCCTCAGCCTCCCAAGTAGCTGGGACTACAGGTGCCCGCCACCACGCCCTGCTAGTTTTTTGTATTTTTAGTAGAGACGGGGTTTCACCATGTTAGCCAGGATAGTCTCGATCTCCTGACCTCGTGATCCACCCGCCTCGGCCTCCCAAAGTGCTGGGATTACAGGCTTGAGCCACCGCGCCCGGCCAGAAGGAAATTTATAACTTTATTTTTATTTATTTATTTATTTTTGAGACAGAGTCCCACTCTGTCACCCAGTCTGGAGTGCAGTGGCGCAATCTCGGCTCACTGCAACCTCTGCCTTCTGGGTTCAAGCCATTATCCTGTCTCAACCTCATGAGTTGCTAGGACTACAGGCACATGCCACAACACCCAGCTAATTTTTTTTGTATTTTTGGTAGAGACAGAGTTTCACCATTTTGGTCAGGTTGGTCTCAAACTCCTGAGCTCAGGTGATCCACCCGCCTCGGCCTCCCAAAATGCAGGGATTACAGGTGTAAGCCACAACGCCCAGCCTTAGAAATTTATAACTTTAAATGCATATACAAATGCTCTTGGACTTACTGTAAGGTTACATCCTGATACACCCATCATAAGTTGAAAATATTGTAAGTCAAAAATACATTTAATGCACCTAAACTACTGAACATCATAGTTTAGCCTAGTCTATTTTATGCGTGTTCAGAACACTTACATTAGCCTACCTACAGTTGGGTAAAATCATCTGGCAACACAGCACAATGTAGAGTAACCCGTGTTTACCCTCAGGATTATGTGGCTGACTGGAAACTGCAGTTTACTGCCACTGCCCAGCCTCACAAGAGTATTGTAGGCATATTTCCAGCTTGGGAAAAAAACAAATTCAAACTTTGAAGTACAGTTTCTACTGAATGCATATTGCTTTTCACCATTGTAAAGTTGAAAAATCGTAAGTGAACCCATTGTAAGTCGGGAGCCATCTGTATTAGAAAAGAAAAAAGACTGAAAAACCAAAATGTTAAGTATTCATCTCAAGACGTCAACAACATAACAATAAATTAAACTCAAAGAAAGTAGAAAGAAGAAAATAATAAAAAGCAGAAATTAAATGAAATTTAGAAAACAAACATATACTAGAGTATCAATAAGCTAAATGATTATCTCTTTGAAAGAATGAGGCCAGGCATGGTGACTCATTTCCTGTAATAACAACACTTTGAGACCAGCCTGGGCAACTTAGTGAGACCCACATCTCTACAAAAAATTAAAAAATTAGCTGGGCATGGTGGTGAGTGCTTGTAGTCCCATCTACTTAGGAGGCTGAGGCAGGAGGATCACTTGAGCCCAGGAAGTTGAGGCTGCAGTGAGCCATGATCATGCCACCTCACTCTAGCCTGGGCGACAGAATAAGACCCTGTCTCAAACAAAAAAAGAAAAGAAAAAAAAGAGTGGAAGTCACTGATAAACCCCAAGTAAGATTGATAAGAAAGAGATAGAGAGAGATACAGAAAAGGCATAAATAATGAATGGCAGCAATGAAAATGGGAATCTTACCATAGATTTCACAGATATTAAAAAGGTAAGAAAAAAGATTGTGAACAACTTTATACCGGTAAACTTGAAAGATTAAATGAAATGGTCTGAGCACAGTGGGTTATGCCTGTAATCCCAGCACTTTGGGAGGCCAACATGGGCAGATCACCTGAGGTCGGGAGTTCGAGACCAGCCTGACCAACATGGAGAAACCCCATCTGTGCTAAAAATACAAAATTAGCAGGGTGTGGTGGTGCATGCCTGTAATCTCAGCTACTTGGGAGGCTGAGGTAGGAGAATCACTTGAAGCCAGGAGATGGATGTTGCAGTGAGCCATGGATATTGCAGTGAGCCGAGATGGCATCATTGCACTCCAGCCTGGGTAACAAGAGCAAAACTCTGTCTCAAAACAAACAAATTAAATTCAATGTACAAATTCCTTGGAAAACATAGGTTAGTAAAAGTGACATAAGAAGAAATAGAATACCTGAATAGTCATATAACTATAAAACACATGTAATGCATAATTTAAAGTCAACTGACAAAGAAAACTGCAGGCCTAGACAGCTTTACTAGCAAATTCTGCCAAACACCTAAGAAAGAACAATGCCAATCTTGAAAATTCTTCCAGAGAATAAAATTAGAGATATTATTTCCCAACTTATTTTGTGAAGCCAGCAAGAGTTTTACAACAAAATCTAGCCAGAACATTTGGAGAAAGGAAAATTATAGGTCAATCCCATTCATTAATATAGGTGTAAAAATTCTAAACTATATATATGTGTGTGTGTGTGTGTGTGTGTGTATATATATATATATATATATATTTTTTTTTTTTTTTTTGAGATGGAGTCTCACTCTGTCACCCAGGCTGGAGTGCAGTGGCCAGATCTCAGCTCACTGCAAGCTCTGCCTCCCGGGTTTGCGCCATTCTCCTGCCTCAGCCTCCTGAGTAGCTTGGACTATAGGTGCCCATCACCTCACCCGGCTAGTTTTTTGTATTTTTTTAGTAGAGACGGAGTTTCACCATGTTAGCCAGGATGGTCTCAATCTCCTGACCTCGTGATCCGCCCGTCTCGGTCTCCCAAAGTGCTGGGATTACAGGCTTGAGCCACTGCGCCTGGCCTATTCTAAACAAAATATTTCCATGCCTATTTATGAATGATCAAGTTGGATTTCTTCTAGGAATGCAAAGTTGGTTTAACATCTGAAAATTAATCTATAATTTATCACATCAACAGCATAAAGGATACAAACCATATTATTATCTCATTACCTAGAGGGAAAAGAGTTTTGATAACATTTAACATTCATGAGTCTTTTTTGTTTTTTGGAGAGACAAGGTCTCACTATCTTCCCCAAGCTGGTCTCAAACTCCTGCCCTCAAGCAATTCTCCTGCCTTGGCCTCCCAAAGGGCCAGATGTGAACTACTCTCTCCAGCATCATTCATGACTCTTAGCAAACCAGGAATAGAAAAGAACTTCCTTAACTTGAGAAGGGCATCTTAATAAAACCTATAGTAATTTTGATATGTAATGATAAAATGTTGAAAAATTTCCCTTTGAGATCAGGAACAAAATAAGGATGTTTGTTATCACCAATTTTATTTAACATTGTTTTAACCTAGTGCAGTAAGACAAGAAATTATTGAAAACAAAGAAATAAAACTGTCATTATTTGCATATAATATATTATGTATAGAAAAGTCAATACCATAAAATCCATAAAGAAAAGCAAGATAAGTTTTTTTTTTTTTTTTTTTTTTGAGATGGAGTTTCATTCTTGTTGTCCAGGCTGGAGTGTAGTGGCACGGTCTTGGCTCACTGCAGCCTCTGCCTCCTGTGTTCAAGCAATTCTCCTGTCTCAACCTCCCAAGTAGCTGGGATTACAGGCATGTGCCACCAGGCCCAACTAATTTTGTATTTTTAGTAGAAACGTGGTTTCCTCATGTTGGCCAGGCTGGTCTCGAGCTCCTGACCTCAGGTGGTCCACTCGCCTTGGCTTCCCAAAGTACTGGGATTACAGGTGTGAGTCTCTGTACCCAGTCCAGTTTTAAGAATTAATAAATTTAGTAAGGTATTAGAAACAAGCTCAATATACATTAATTCTGTTTCTGTATTTCAGGAAAAAACATGAAATAAAATAGATGCCATATGCAACAGCATAAAAATATAAAACACCTGAGAATAAAGCTAATGAAATATGTTACAAAGTAAATCTCCAAAGAGTATGAAAAACAGGAAAGAATATACAATGGAAGAGTATACCATGTTCATGGATTGGAAGACTTAACATTGTAAAAATGTCTATTGTACTCAAATTATTCTATAGATTCAATGTAATCTTAATCAAAATCCTAACTTTTTTGTGGCACTTGACAAGCTGATTCAAAAATGCATCTGAAAATACAAAGTACTAAGAATAGCCACATCATTCCCAAATGAGGAGAAAAAGATGGGAGAACTTTTTCTATCAAACACCAGGAATTATTATAAAGCTAAAGCATGTAATACAATGTGGTGTGAAGACAGACAAATTAATCAATGGAATAAGTTAGGAAAGCTTAGAAACAAACTCAGACGTGTGTGTGTGTGTGTGTGTGTGTGTGTGTGTGTGTTTTACAGCAAAGGTAGCATTGCAGAGCAATGTAGAGAAATGGCAGTTTTTCCAGTAAATGATGTTGGAAATATATACATTCTTTCAAAGAAAGAATATGTACTATACAGTTCCATTTGTGTGAAGGGAAAAATATGAGGTAAATGTGAAAAATAAAATAAAGAGCAGAAAGGAAGGAAGGAAAGAGGGAGGAAGGGAGGAAAGCAAGGAGAGATGGAAATAACTTTTTGAGATAACAGAGGTAAAGTTCTTCAACACCTCATGGAGGGAAACACTTTTTGAATTAGGTCAAAGGAGGTACCAGTCATAAATAAAATGATTGCTAAATTCGATAACATTAAAATTAAGAACTTCTGATTATTAAAAGATATTAATAGAATGAAAAGACAAGCCACAGTCAAGAGAAGATATTTGTAACCATAAAAGGGTCACATTCATAATATATTTTAAAAATTCTTTCACATTTATAAGAAAAAGGCAAACAACCAAAAAGAGAATTAAGCAAGGGATTTGAAAAAGAACTTTACAAAAGAGATATTTAAATGGACAATAAACAAATGAACAGATGCTCAACATGATTATTAATAAGAAAGATACAAAGTAAAACACAATGTGATACTATTCTATATCCACCAGAATGGGTAAAATGAAACTGACAATAACAAATATTAGCAAGAATATAGAACCATATTCATCTTCCCATCACAACTGCTGATGGGGGTGCAAATACTACCACTCTGGAAAACTGACATTATCGATTTATTTATTTATTTTGGGGGGAGATAGTCTCACTCTGTTGCCCAGGCTGGAGTGCAGCGGTGCAATCTCACTGCAACCTCTGCTTCCTGGGTTCAAGCAATTCTCCTGCCTTAGCCTCCCAAGTAGCTGGGATCACATGTGCTCACCGCCATGCCCAGCTAATTTTTGTATTTTTAGTACCGCTGGGGTTTCACTATATTGGCCAGGTTGGTCCCAAACTCCTGACCTCAAGTGATCCACTCACCACAGCCTCCCAAAGTGCCGAGATTACAGGTGTGAGCCACTGTGCCCAGCCTGGAAAACAGACATTACTAAAGCAGAACATCCACATAGCCTCTGACCCAAGTTCATCCCTAGGCATATATCCAATAGAAATACATGCACATGAGCACCAAGAAATACATATTGTCCACAGCAGCACCAGTTATTCAGCCAAAAACCAAAAACAACTCAGATGGTCATCAGAAATGGAATGAATACACTGTGGTAT
Source organism: Theropithecus gelada (assembly GCF_003255815.1). Taxonomy (NCBI): domain Eukaryota; kingdom Metazoa; phylum Chordata; class Mammalia; order Primates; family Cercopithecidae; genus Theropithecus; species Theropithecus gelada. Next base: position 5,502,071 of record NC_037684.1, read on the forward strand.
GTTTAGACAATGAATCAGTTATATAGCCTCATACAGAACCACGGATGAATCTCACAAATGTAATGTGGAACAAAATAAGCCAGCACAAAAGGAATTATGTATAATTCCATTTATATGAGGTTAAAAACCAGGCAGAACTAAACTAGAGTTCAGGGGTACATGCTTAGTGGATAAAGTCATAAAAGAAAGCCAGGAAGAGATTAACATTGAGATTGTGGTTACTTACATGGGGAGGGACAGGTAGAGATTGGGAGGCAATACGAGGGAGGCTTCTAGGGTGCTAGAAGTGATCTATTTCTTTCCTTGATCTCTCTGGCTCGGCGGATTGGGGGGCGGTGGTACACTTGTGTTTGCTTTATGATCATCCATTAAAACGTAGGTTTTTGGTTTTTTCACTTACAAAACTATGTTATCTTTAAAATATGTTTAATGTTTGCTATAGATAACATTGTTGCCAATATTTAATAATAAAGACAAGAATGAAAATCATGGACAAAAATCTTTGGTGTGATTATATAATTATGAGCATTTTTAACTTGGATATCTGTTGTCATTTTAGCTTTTTCTCAAATAAGGTAATGTCTGGATGAATATTGAGTAACAAATAGTGTTAGAAAAGATAAATTAATCCAGAATAAGCTGAGGCCTGTGAAATACACTAAAGAAAACACAAAGGGATTTTTATTTTTATTTTATTTATTTTTTTTTAGATGGAGTCTCACTCTGTTGCCCAGGCTGGAGTGCAGTGGCGTGATCTCAGCTCACTGCAACCTCTGCCTCCCAGGTTCAAGTGATTTCCCTGCCTCAGCCTCCCAAGTAGCTGGGACTACAGATGTGTGCCACCACACCCAGCTAATTTTTGTATTTTTAGTAGATACAGGATTTCACCATGTTGACCAGGCTGGTATCGAACTCCTAACCGCAGGTGATCTGCCCACCTTGGCCTCCCAAAGTTCTGGGATTACAGGCGTGAGCCGCCACCCCCAGCCCACAAAGGGATTTTTAAGGTCTGTTCACAGAAAGGAAAAAGAAAAAGTCAAGGACAGTCCAAGGCTTGAGGATTTTGATATAACATAAACAGATAATGGGGAGAAATCAGGACCACTCAGCTTTTATTTGGCTTCCATCTTGATCAAAGAGAATAATTTTCAAATGGTAAAAGAGAGAACAGACATCACAAAGGTGAAATTAAAGCCTGAGGTGTATAAAGAAACTGTCAAAATTTGCAATTGTGATCACATAATAGTTAACACTGTGAAGAAATCTGACAACTCTGAAACCAGAGAACAGAAGACAAGTCAATATAATCACAGCTGCACAAGGGAGGGCCCAGTCAATGTACGTCCCTGGCAAAAATCCAAAGCAAGGTACAGATTGTGGACAGTTCTAAAGAAAGGGGCACTCACCTGGAGCCTCCAGTGAATCAGCAAGAACAGGTCTCACCAAATTGGGCTCATTTCATCCATTTGCAACATCAGAGGATTGAACGTGTTGGATGTAGTTTATGTAGGAGTGCATGTGGGGATTTATTTATTTATTTTTTTAATTTAGAGATAAGATCTCTGTCATCTAGGCTGGAGTGCAGTGGCATGATCATTGTCCACTACAGTCTCAACCTCCCAAGCTCAAGCAATCCTCCCACCTCAGCCTCCCAAGTAGCTAGGATTACAGGTGCAGCCTACCATGCCTGGCACATGGGATTTTTATACATTTGATATGGTTCAGTAATTTTCTAGAAGAGTGGGGAGATATTACAAATGGGAAGTTACCCTAATTTGGGGTCCTAAATTTTGACTGGGAAGCCACAGGATCAGTGAGGATAGGATAAGTAATGCTGCAATAATAATATAACTCCAAATTGCAGTGGCTTCAAGCAACAGTGCTCATTTCTCACTCCTGCTGTCCGCCCACTGCACAGCAGCTGGAGGCTCTGCTCACATCTTCCTCTTTCTGGAACCTAGGCTGAGGAAACAGTCCTCACCTGGAGCATGGCTGGTCCCTCTGGCAGAAGGAAAGAGAGTATAGTGAGCCACATGTTGGCTCAGAAAACATCACCCGGGATGTTTTCTGACACAAAGCAAGTCTCATGGCCAAGCTTAACTTCAACAATAGTGAGCAAATGCTTGGGGAGCATGAGGAACCAGGAATGGGTGGTGACCAGAACTAATCACCCCCACAGACCTAGTCTGCCAGCATCTTGGGTGGCAGTGCAGGCTTACCCAAGCAGGCGTTGGGCAAGAAGAATGCTGGCAATGATTCAGCACCTGATTGGCATCTCAGGAGTAGGGGCAAATCAGAGGCATGGACTAGACTAGCCCATGGCTCTAGACAAAGAGCGAGGGCAGTATTTCCTCACTGCCCCCATTCTCCATGCCTGTCCTTCCTCATCCCCTGTGCCTCTGCTTATTCTCACTTCTCATCCTCCTCTTTCCCAGCCCTCGTGGATTTAAGGCTCTGAAATGATGTGTACCTGTTTTTACTTAGTATCGCCTTTGGCAACCTCTATACCTCAAAAACACCATAAAAAGCCAAGCGCAGTGGCTCACGCCTATAATCCCAGCACTTTGGGAGGCTGAGGTGGGCAGATCACTTGAGGTCAGGAGTTCAAGACTAGCCTGGCCAACATGGTGAAACCCCATCTCTACTAAGAATACAAAAAAAACCAGCCGAGTGTAACGGCACACGCCTGTAGTCCCAGCTATTTGGGAGGCTAAGGCTGGAGAATTGCATGAACCCAGGGTGTGGGGCAGGGATGGAGGTTGCAGAGAGCTGAGATTGCATCACAGAACTCCAGCCTGGGCAACAGAGTGAGACTCCATCTCAAAATATTTATTATTATACCTGTTAAAATAAAAACTTTATTTTACTTATTTATATATTTTTTCAAGATGGAGTCTCATTCTGTTGCCCAGGCTGGAGTGCAGAGGCAGGATCTCAACTCACTGCAATCTCCACCTCCCAGATTCAAGCGATTCTCCTGCCTCAGCCTCCCAAGTAGCTGAAACTACAGGCAGGCAGGCCTGGCTAATTTTTGTACTTTTAGTAGAGGCAGGGTTTCATCATCTTGGCCAGACTGGTCTCGAACTCCTGACCTCAAGTGATTCGCCGGTCTCGGCCTCCCAAAGTACTGGATTGCAGGTGTGAGCCGCTGCACCCAGCCAAGAAAAACTTTAGATAAATTAATTTTAACAGCATTTAATGGAGCAAAGAATGTTTTGTGAATGGGGCAGTCTTCAGAACCAGAAGGGGTTCAGAGAACTCCACTCCACAATGTGGTCAGGGAGCATTTATGTACAGAAAATGGAAGTGAGATACAGAAACAGCTTGACTGGTTACAGCTCTAGGTTGGCCTTGTTTGAACGTGGTTCGATCTGGTGGCATCCTGAGATTGGCTGAAGCTTGGCTGCTATGATTGGCTGAGACTCTGAAAATTGTTACACAAAATATTTGTTCATAAGTTAGGCTTTCAGTTTGTTTACATACTGTTAGGATGCAGTTCATTATGGGCTCAAGGTACAGAGACATCCTCAGGCTAAATTTAATTTAACATATCACTGCCTCTGAATTTCAGCAAAGAATTTGCCAAGTCACTCAGGGTGTCAGTCCTCTGATCCCAAGCTAAGCCATCATATCCCCTGTGTCCTGCATGTATACATCCAGATGGCCTGAAGCAACTGAAGATCCACAAAATAAGTGAAAATAGCCTTAACTGATGACATTCCACCATTGTGATTTGTTCCTGCCCCCTCCAACTGACACGATATATTCTCCCCCGCCCTTAAGAAGGTACTTTGTAATATTCTCCCTGCCCTTGAGAATGTACTTTGTACACCTATCCCAAACCTATAAGAACTAATGATAATTCCACCATTTGCTTTGCTTACTCCTTTTTCAGACTCAGCCCACCTGCACCCAGGTGAAATAAACAGTCTTGTTGTTCACACAAAGTCTGTTTGGTGAACTCTCTTCACACGGACATGCATGACATTTGGTGCCAAAGACCCAGAACAGGAGGACTCCTTCAGGAGACCAGTCCCCTCTCCTCACCCTCACTTCGTGAGGAGATCCACCTACGACCTCGGGTCCTCAGACCAACCAGCCCAAGGAACATCTCACCAATTTCAAATCGGGTAAGCGGTCTTTTCACTCTCTTCTCCAGTCTCTCTTGCTACCTTCAATCTCCCTGTGTCTCTACCCTTCAATCTCCCTGTCCTTCCAATTCCCATTCTTTTTCCTCTCTAGTAGAGACGAAGGAGACACATTTTTTCTGTGGACCCAAAACTCCAGCGCCGGTCACGGACTGGGGAAGACAGTCTTCCCTTGGTGTTTAATCACTGCGGGGATGCCTGCCTGATTATTCACGCACATTTCACTGGTGTCTGATCACCACGGGGACACCTGCCTTGGCGATTAACTCACATTCCCTTGGTGGCAAGTCAATTGTGGGGACACCTGCTTTGGCTGCTCACCCACATTGCAGCTCAGGGCTGCTCACCCACCGCCTTCTCCGTGTCTCTACCTTTCTCTTTAAACTTATCTCCTTCACTATGGGCAAACTTCCGCCCTCCATTCCCCCTTCTTCTCCCTTAGCCTGTGTTCTCAAGAACTTAAAACCTCTTCAACTCACACCTGACCTAAAACCTAAACGCCTTATTTTCTTCTGCAATACCACTTGACCCCAATACAAACTCGACAATGATTCCAAATAGCCAGAAAACAGCACTTTCAATTTCTCCATCCTACAAGATCTAGATAATCCTTGATATAAAATGGGCAAATGGTCTGAGGTGGCTGACGTCCAGGCATTCTTTTACACATCAGTTCCTTCCTAATCTCTGCTCCCAATAAGACTTGTCCCAAATCTTTCTTCTTTCTCTTCTGTCTGTTCCTTCAGTCTCTACCCCAAGCTCTGAGTCCTGGGAATCCTCCTTTTCTGCAGACCCATCTGATCTCTCCCCTCCTCCCCAGGCTACTCCTCGCCAGGCCAAGCCAGGTTCCAACTCTTCTTCAGCCTCTGCTCCCCTACCCTATAACCCTTCTATTACCTCCCCTCCTCACACCTGGTCTGGTTTACAGTTTTGATCCGCGACTAGCCCCACCTGCCCAACAGTTTCCTCTTAGGAGGTGGCTGAAGCTGAAGGCATAGTCAAGGTTAATGCTCCTTTTTCTTTAGTGACCTCTCCCAAATAAATCAGTTAGCATTTAGGCTCTTTTTCATCAAATGTAAAAACCCAGCCCAGTCCATGGCCCATTTGGCAACAACCCTTAGACTCTTTACCACCCTAGACCCATAGGGGCCGGAAGGCTGTCTTATTCTCAATATGCATTTTACTACCCAGCCCACTCCCAACATTAGAAAAAGCTCCAGAAACTAGATTCTGGCCCTCAAACCCCACAACAGGACTTCATTAACCTCACCTTCAAGGTGTACAATTATAGAGTAGAGGCAACCAAGTAGCAACGTATTTCTGAGTTGCAATTAACTTTCCTCCACTGTGAGAGAAACCCCAGCCACATCTCCAACACACAAGAACTTCAACAGGCCTAAGCCACTGTGGCCAGGTGTTCCTTCAGGACCTCCTCCCCCAGGAGCTTGCTTTAAGTGCCAGAAATCTGGCCACTGGACCAAGGAATGCCTGCAGCCTGGGATTCCTCCTAAGCCGTGTCCCATCTGTGCGGGACCCCACTGGAAATCGGACTGTCCAACTCACCTGGCAGTCACTGTCAGAGCCCCTGGAACTCTGGCCCAAGGCTGTCTGACTGACTCCTTCTCAGATATTCTCGGCTTAGCAGCTGAAGACTGACGCTGCCTGATAGCCTTGGAAGCCTACAGGACCATCACAGATGCTTTGGGTAACTCTTATAGTGGAGGGTAAATCCTTCCCCTTCTTAATCAATATGGAGGCTACCCACTCCACACTACCTTATTTTCAAGGGCATGTTTTCCTTGCCTCCGTAACTGTTGTGGGTATTGAAGACCAGACTTTTAAACCTCTTAAAATTCCCCAACTCTGATGCCAACTTGGACAACATTCTTTTATGCACTCCTTTTTAGTTATCCCCACCTGCCCAGCTCCCTCATTAGGTCAAGACATTTTAACTAAATTATCTGCTTCCCTGACTCTTCCTAGGCTACAGTCGCACCTCATTGCTGCCCTTTTCCCCAGTTCAAAGCCTCCTTCACATCCTCCCCTTGTATCTCCCCACCTTAATCCACAAGTATAGGACACCTCTACTCCCTCCTTGGCGACCAATCATGCACCCCTTGGCATCCCATTAAAACCTGATCACCCTTACTCCACTGTGCTTTAAAAGGATTAAAGCCCATTATCACTCACCTGTTACAGCATGGCCTTTTAAAGCCTATAAACTCTCCTTACAATTCCCCATTTTACCTGTCCAAAAACCAGACAAGTCTTACAAGTTAATTCAGGATCTGTGCCTCATCAACCAAATTGTCTTGCCTAACCACCCCATGGTGCAAAACCCATATCCTCTCCTATCCTCAATACCTCCCTCCACAACCCATTATTCTGTTCTGGATCTCAAACATGCTTTCTTTACTATTTCTTTGCACCCTTCATCCCAGCCTCTCTTTGCTTTCACTTGGACTGACCCTGACATCCATCAGGCTCAGCAAATTACTTGGGCTGTACTGCTGCAAGGCTTCATGGACAGCCCCCATTACTTCAGTCAAGCCCAAATTTCTTCCTCATCTGTTACCTATCTCAGCTTAATTCTTCATGAAAACACACATGCTCTCCCTGCTGATTGTGTCTGGTTAATCTCCCAAACCTCAACCCCTTCTACAAAGCAACAACTCCCTTCCTTCCTAGGCATGGTTAGGTACTTCTGCCTTTGGATACATAGTTTTACCATCCCTACTAAACCATTATATAAACTCACACACACACACACACACACACACAAAACCTAGCTACCCCATAAATCCTAAATCTTTTCCTCACTCCCCTTTCCATTCCTTAAAAAACAGCCCTAAAAGCTGCTCCCACACTAGCTCTCCCTAACTCATCCCAACGTTTTTTTATTACACAAAGCTGAAGTGCAGGGCTGTGTGGTCGAATTCTTAAACAAGAACCAGGACTGTGCCCTGTAGCCTTTCTGTCCAAACAGCTTGACCTTACTATTTTAGGCTGGCCCCCACATTATTCCTGATACCACACCTAACCCCCATGACTGTATCTCTCTGATCCACCTGACATTCACTCCATTTCCCCATATTTCCTTCTTTCCTGTTCCTTACCCTGATCATACTTGGTTTACTGATGGCAGTTCCACCAGGCCTAATCACCATTCACCAGCAAAGGCAGGCTATGCTTTAGTAGTATCTCCCACATCTATCCTTGAAGCTACCGCTCTGCCCCACTCCACTACCTCTCAGCAAGCCGAGCTCATTGCCTTAATTCAGGCTCTCACTCTTGCAAAGGGACTACGTGTCAATATTTATACTGACTCTAAGTATGCCTTCCATATCCTGCACCACCATGCTGTTATATGGGCAGAAAGAAATTTCCTCACTACACAAGAGTCCTCCATCATTAATGCCTCCTGAATAAAAACTCTTCTTGAAGCTGCTTTACTTCCAAAGGATGCTGGAGTTATTCACTGCAAGGGCCATCAAAAGGCATCAGATCCCATCGCTCAGGGCAACACTTATGCTGATAAGATAGCTAAAGAAGCAGCTAGCATTCCAACTTCTGTCCCTCATGGCCAGTTTTTCTCCTTCTCATTGGTCACTCCTATTTACTCTCCTACTGAAGTTTCCACCTATCAATCCCTATCCACTCAAGGCAGATGGTTCTTAGACAAAAAAAAAAAAAATACCTCCTTCCAGTCTCACAGGCCCATTCTATTCTGTTGTCATTTCATAACCTCTTCCAGGTAAGTTACAAGCCATTAGCCCGCCTCTTAAAACCTCTCATTTCCTGTCCATCATGAAAATCTATCCCCAATCCGCCACTCTCAACTCCCTCTTGGAGTGGATAGATGATCTTTGCTGACAGGACACACTCCAGTACTTTCACCCTGATGAAGTCCTATTCTTTACTTTTATACTCACTCTTATTCTTGTTCCCGTTGTTATGCCACCCTCTACCTCTCCCCAGCTATCTCCACCACATTATCAATCTCACTCACTCTCTCCTAGCTGTTTCTAATCCTTCTTTAACAAACAATTGCTGGCTTGGCATTTCTCTTTCCTCCAAAATCACCAAGGCCTCGATTTACTCACTGCTGAAAAAGGAGGACTCTGTATATTTTTAAATGAAGAGTGTTGTTTTTACCTAAATCAATCTGGCCTGGTATATGATGGCATAAAAAACCTCAAGGATAGAGCCCAAAAACTCACCAACCAAGCTAATAATTATGCTGAACCTCCTTGGGCACTCTCTAATTGGATGTCCTGGGTCCTGCCAATTCTTAGTCCTTTAATACATGTTTTTCTCCTTCTCTTATTTGGACTTTGTGTCTTCCGTTTAGTTTCTCAATTCATACAAAACTGCATCCAGGCCATCACCAATCATTCTATATGACAAATGCTCCTTCTAACAATCCCACAATATCACCCCTTACCCCAAAATCTTTCTTCAGTTTAATCTCTCCCACTCTAGATACCCATAACACCCCTAATCCCACTTGAAGCAGCCCTGAGAAACATTGCCCATTATCTCTCCATATCACTGCCAAAAATTTTCACTGCCCCAACACTTCATCATTTTGTTTTGTTTTTCTTATTAATATAAGAAGACAGGAATGTCAGGCCTCTGAGCCCAAGTTAAGCCATCATATCCCCTGTGACCTGCACATATACGTCCAGATGGCCTGAAGCAACTGAAGATCTACAAAATAAGTGAAAATAGCCTTAACTGATGACATTCCACCATTGTGATTTGTTCCTGCCCCACCCTAACTGATATGATATATTCTTCCCCGCTCTTAAGAATGTACTTTGTAATATTCTCCCCCTCCCTGCCCTTAAGAAGGTACTTTGTAATATTCTACCCTGCCCTTAAGAAGGTACTTTGTAGTGTTCTCCCCGCCCTTGAGAATGTCCTTTGTACGCCTATCCCAAACCTATAAGAACTAATGATAATCCCACCACCCTTTGCAGACTCCTTTCTTCGGACTCAGCCCGCCTGCACCCAGGTGAAATAAACAGCCTTGTTGCTGACACAAAGCCTGTTTGGTGGACTCTCTTCACATGGATGCGCATGACACAGGGACATGGAAAAGTGTGACCGGTTAATAGTAAAATCATGTGAGGTCAAGGGAGTCAGAACACCTACAAAGAGAAATGATTAAGGAATTAGTGTCAACTTTCAAAGCAGGTGTTTAGTGGTGTGCCCTTAAATGTCCAATTCAGAACACAATAAAGTGATGCTCCAGATTAAGAGAAAAAAAAGAATGATTCAATTTTGTGAACACTTTGGGGAAAAAAGTAAAGTTAGAACTTCACCATAATATCCTATTCCAAAATGAATCCCTCAGTGATTAAGGAGTTAAATGTGAAACATGAATTGAGGTCTGCAAGAAGATATAGATACACATATGGCCACAGAAACAATTTTAAGTTGTGTAAGGCTTTTTGATTCCTCTTCCACTCAGTGAACTATTGCGAGTGTGGGATGGGGAATTGGGAACAACTGTGTCCCCTCAGTGGCTCTCACACCCTGAGTGAGTGTCATGGAGTTAGAATCTTGTTGAGCTGAGTGTGATTCTAACATTAAAAGACAGATCACGGCCAGGCGCGGTGGCTCACACCTTTCATCCCAGCACTTTAGGAGGCCAAGGCGGGCAGATCACCTGATGTCAGGCATTCAAGACTAGCCTGACCAATATTATGAAACTCTGTTGGGGATAGGCCCCCAAATCTGGCCATAAACTGGCCCCCAAACCAGCCATAAACAAAATCTCTGCAGCACTGTGACATATTCATGATGGCCATAATGCCCATGCTGAAGGTTGTGGGTTTACCAGAATGAGGGCAAGGAATACTTGGCCCACCCAGGACAGAAACCACTTGAAGGCATTCCTAAGCATGAGTGATAGCATGAGTGATCTGTGCCTTAAGGACATGTTTCTGCTGCAGATAACTAGCCAGAGAGCCCATCTCTTTGTTTCGGCCCATCCATAAGGAATACTTATAGTTAATCTATAATCTATAGAAACAATGTTTATCACTGGCTTGCTGTCAATAAATATGTGGGTAAATCTCTGTTTAGGGCTCTAAGCTCTGAAGGCTGTGAGACCCCTGATTTTCCACTCCACTCCCTATATTTCTGTGTGTGTGTCTTTAATTCCTCTAGTGCCACTGGGTTAGGGTCTCCATGACCGAGCTGGTCTTAGCAAGTGGTGCCCATACGTGAGGCTCAAACCCAGGTCAAAGGGTTGCTGGAGCTACATTGGAGAACAAGGAACTAAGCTGGAGGACACCTGAGTACTCTCAAGCAATCCCCATGGTGAGTAAGAAGGGGAGCTCGGAAGCATCAGGGTAACAATGGGACAAGTGTAGGCTCTGGTTCGTTCCACCTTGGAACCTTTTCACACTGATGATGAGGAGGAAGGAGAGTATAATGAAGTAACAGAGCAGATTTGTTGGCCAGCTAAAGCCAAAGTGGCAAAGGAGGAGAGCTTTGTCCCTACCCTTCTGCACCCCCTCATTACTTTGAAGTAAAAGAGTGGTCTGACCCTCCAGATCTTTCTTTTCTGGAGGACACTGGGTGAAAAGTAGTTGCCCCAGTGACTGTTCGAGCAGTGCCTCGAGCGACCACTCTCAGTTGTATTCAGGCAGGAATCCAGCAAGCCAGAAGAGAGGGTGATTTAGAAACTTGGCAATTCCCGGTTAGAATACACCCCCCAGATCAACAGGGAAATATTATAACTATATTTGGGCCTTTTCCTTTTAAATTACTCAAAGAATTTAAACAAGCTATTAATCAATATGGACCAGGTTCTCCTTTTGTAATGGGACTGTTAAAGAAGGTTGCTGTCTCCAGTCAGATGTTGCCAGTAGGAATGATAGGATTACTTCTAGGCAGGCAGGCCTAGTTTAAATTTAAAAGGAGTGCAAGTACACACAGGAGTCATTGATTCAGATTACCATGGGGAAATTCAAATTGTTATATCTACTTCTGTTCCCTGGAAAGCAGAGCCAGGAGAGCGTATAGCACAACTCCTGATTGTGCCATATGTGGAAATGGGGAAAAGTGAAATTAAACTAACAGGAGGATTTGGAAGCACAAATAAACAAGGCAAAGCAGATTATTGGGTGAATCAAATTACTGATAAACATCCTACCTGTGAAATAACTCTTCAGGGAAAGAAATTTAAAGGTTTGGTAGATACAGGCACAGACATTTCAATCATTTTTCTATGGTACTGGCCGTCCACGTGGCCAATTCAATCCACGCAATTTAACATAGTTGGAGTTGCTAAAGCCCCTGAAGTACATCAAAGTAGTTATATTTTGCATTGTGAAGGGCCCGATGGACAACCTGGGACTACTCAACCAATTATAACTTCTGTACCTAAAAATTTATGGGGAAGAGATTTCCCCATAAATCCCCAACAACGGGGAGCACACGTTCTAATTCCAGAGCAATTATATAGCCCTCAAAGTCAACATATAATGCATGAAATGGGGTATGTCCCTGGTATTGGGACTAGGAAAAAATTTGCAAGTTTCGAAGGAACCACTTCAAGTGGAGAGACAAAGTTCCCACCAAGGTTTAGGATATCATTTTTGATGGTGGCCATTGTGAAGCCTCCGGAACCTATACCTTTAAAATGGTTAACAGATAAGCCAATTTGGATAGAACAATAGCTGCTGAGTAAAGAGAAGCTGAAGGCTTTAGAGGACTTCGTTGCTGACTAATTAGAAAAAAGACACATAGCTCCAACATTTTCCCCTTGGAATTCTCCAGTTTTTGTAATTAGGAAAAGTCAGGTAAATGGAGAATGTTGACAGATCTTACAGCCATTAATTCAGTTATACAACCTATGGGGACATTACAGCCAGGATTGCCTTCTCCTACTATGATTCCAAAAAGTTGGCCTTTAACAGTCATAGATTTAAAAGACTGTTCATTTACTATCCCCTTAGCTGAGCAAGACTGTGAATGGTTTGCATTTACAATTCCTGCAGTAAACAACCTGCAGCCTGGTAAGCGTTTTCGCTGGAAAATGTTGCCACAAGGCATGTTAAACAGTCCAACAATTTGCCAGACTTATGTAGGGCAAGCAATTGAACCTACTCACAAAAAATTTTCAGTGTTATATTATTCATTTTATGGATGATATATTTTGTGCTGCCCCTACTCGAGAAATATTACTCCAATTTTATGATCACTTGCAAAATTTGATTTCTCACACTGGTTTAATTATATCTCTTGACAAAATTCAAACTAATACTCCTTACTCCTACTTGGGGACCTTAGTAAATGACACTACCATTGTGCCACAGAAAGTAACCACAAGTAGGGATCAATTGAAAACATTAAATAACTTTCAAAAATCACTAGGGGACATTAATTGGACACAACCTGCTCTAGGAATTCCTACCTATGCCATGAATAATCTATTTTCTATCCTTAGTGGAGATCCTAGTCTCGTTAGCTCTCAGCAATTAACAAAAGAAGCTGAGGCAGAGCTGCAGCTAATCAAAAAGCAAGTCTATAAGCTCAAATAAATAGAATAGATCCAGAGAAGACTCTAGATTTGCTAATTTTTTCAACTCATCATTCACCTGCTGGTGTTACTGTTCAAGAGCAAGATCTTGTAGGTGGCTTTTTCTTCCACATCCTAATTCACAGACGTTGACTCCTTATTTGGATGAAACTGCTGCTATGATAGGAAATGGGAGAACTCGGATTGTTAAATTACATGGATATGATCCTGGAAAAATTATTGTCTCTGTCATGAAGGCACAAATACAGCAAGCTTTTATAAATACTCTTACTTGGCAAACCCATTTACCTGACTTTGTAGGTATTCTCGATAATCATTTTCCTAAAACAAAAGTATTTCAATTTTTGAAATTAACTAATAGGAGTCTCCCTAAAATAACTAAATTTAAACTAATTGAAGGTGCTGAGAATGTTTTTACATATGGGTCTAGTAATAGTAAAGCTTCTTATTCTGGGTCAAAAGGTAAAGTTTTCCAGACTCCCTATACTTCAGTTCAAAAAGTGAAGCTTGTAGCTGTAATTGAGGTATTGACTGCTTTTGGTATGTCTATTAATGTGATTTCTGATTCTTCATATGTGGTTCATTCCACACAATTAATTAAAAATGCTCAGTTACAATTTCATACAGATGAACAACTGATGACTTTATTTACCCAATTGCAAGCAGTAGTTAGGAGTAGAATGCACCTGTTTTACACCACTCACATTAGGGCTCACACACCTCTTCCAGGACCTTTAACTACAGGGAATCAAATGACTGATCACCTAGTTGTTACCGCAATATCTAATGCTAGACACTTTCAAAATTTAACCCATGTTAATGCCTCTGGTCTCAAACACAGATACAATACTACCTGGAAAGAAGCTAAAGCTATTATCCAGTGATGCCCAACTTGCCAAATGGTGCATTCCTGATCTTTTACAGAAGAAGTTAATCCTCGAGGATTGGAACCTAATTCTCTTTGGCAAATGGATGTCACACATGTTCCCTCATTTGAGAGACTAGCTTATGTACGTGTATGTGTGGACACCTTTTCTCATTTGTCTGGGCTACATGCCAATCAGGAGAGTCTTCTGCCTGTGTTAAACATCATGTTTTGCAGTGTTTTTTGGTGACGGGCATTCCAGCTTCTATTAAAACAGATAATGCCCCAGGTTATACTCGTCAAGCTCTAGCTACATTTTTCTCTATATGGAATATTAAACACATTACTGGCATCCCATATAATTCTCAAGGACAAGCCATTGTAGAAAGAATTAATATCTCTCTGAAACAGCAGTTGCAAAAGCAAAAGGGAGGAAATAGGGATTATGGGACCCCCCATCTACAATTGAATCTAGCGTTATTGACTTCAAATTTTTTGAGCCTGCCTAAGAGTCAGATGCTATCAGCAGTTGAACAGCATCTACAGAAACCAACTGCAAAGACAGAAGCAGAACATCTTGTTTGGTGGAGAGATCCAATAACAAAAAGTTGGGAAATAGGTAAAATAATAACTTGGGGTAGAGGTTATGCTTGAATCAACAGCCAATTTGGATACCGTCAAGACACCTGAAACCTTATCATGAGCCAAATGCCGAGGAAGAGATTCCGGGAGGAACCTGAGGACCCCCTGGTTGCAGTCATATCGAGACTGACGCTGAGGAGGACCCCAACTGTCATGATCAACACCTGTTGAACACAGCCACCTACCTGGAGACAGATCAAGAAGCTGTCACAGATGGCAGAAGAAAACCTGAGGAAAGCAGGACAACCAGTCACAATAAGTAATTTAATGATGGCTGTGATAGTGGTGATCACCATTTCCGTGAGTATTCCTTCAACAAGGGCTGACACAGAGAACAATCATACTTATTGGGCATATTTATCAATCTTGGCTGGCAATAATGCCTGGATGTAATCACTCTATGACAGAGTTACACATGTTTTCTGATCTCAGTATTTACCATAATAAATCTGCTCCTATAATTGAGGCATACTGCCCTCAAAAACCTATTTGTAAACAGAATTGGACCTGGCCAGAAATAATGAACGTACTTGTTTGGGAAGATTGCATTGGAGAATAGGCAGAGGTGCTGCACAATGATTCCTATAGAATCATTATTGATTGGTCCCCTAAGGGAATGTTTAGCTTGAATTGCACCTCTCAGTCTGTGTGCCACGGCCACACTATGTTCAGCTGGTCTAAACAAAATGGTCGGATGGTAGAAATAGTAAGAAATACAGCAAGAGTTCCTATTATCTGGAAACATGGCCATATAGTGGCACCTCAACCTCAAATGATATGGCCTGCTATAGGAGCTAAATATAAGGATTTGTGGAAACTATTAATGACTCTTAAATAAGATCAAAATTTGGGAAAGAATAAAAAAGCATCTAGAAGGACACTCTGCAAACTTGTATTTGGATGCTGCAAAATTAAAAGAACAAATATTTAAAGCATCCCAGGCACACTTGACCTTAATGCCAGGAACTGGAGTGCATGAAGGAGATGTAGAGAGATTAGCAGCTAGTAACCCATTAAAATCGATCAAGACACTTGGAGACTCTGTGATTTCAATGATGATTGTGCTTTTAATCTGTGTCATTTGTCTTTGTGTGTTCTGCAGATGCAGATCCCAATTCCTGCAAGAAGTAGCTCACTGTGACAAAGTTGCCTTTGCTTTTATCACTTTGCAAAACAAAAAAGGAGGACATGTTGGGGATAGGCCCCCAAATCTGGCCATACACTGGCCTCAAAACCAGCTATAAACAAAATCTCTGCAGCACTGTGACATGTTCATGATGGCCATGATGCCCATGCTGAAAGTTGTGGGTTTACTGGAATGAGGGCAAGGAACACCTGGCCCACCCAGGGCAGAAAACCACTTAAAGGTGTTCCTAAGCCACAAACAACAGCATGAGCAATTATGCCTTAAGGACATGCTCCTGCTGCAGATAACTAGCCAGAGAACCCATTCCTTTGTTTCCCGTAAGGAATACTTTTAGTTAACCTATAATCTATAGAAACAATGTTTATCACTGTCTTGCTGTCAATAAATATGTGGGTAAATCTCTCTTCAGGGCTCCTAGCTCTGAAGGCTGCAAGACTTCTGATTTCCCACTCCACACCCTATATTTTTGTGTATATGTCTTTAATTCCTCTAGTGCCGCTGGGTTAGGGCCTCCACGACTGAGCTGGTCTCGGCAAAACTCTGTCTCTACTAAAAATACAAAAATTATTGGGGTGTGGTGGTATGCACCTGTAATTCTAGCTACTTGGGAGGCTGAGACAGGAGAATCACTTGAACCCTAGAGGCAGAGGTTGCAGTGAGCCAAGATCATGCCATTGCACTCTAGCCTGGGCAACAAAAGAGAAATTCCATCTCAGAAAAAAAAAATTATATTTCACACAGTGTGGCCTCAGTGCAAGCCAAACACTTCCACCAGAGCTTAACCAAAGAAACCATGATCCATTGCAGTAACTGAAGAAAAACTGGCCATGTTGTACTAAACACCAGACAATGTATCCAGCAGCTGTAGTGCCTTCTGTGCATGAGTTTTAGCTCACCCTTGGCTAAAAATGTGGTATCTTGCTGACCTTCCCACTCCTCCCCACTCTTCTTCAGCAGCCCTCTTCCCCCCTACCCTGCTCCACTTTTTTTCCTCAATATTTTTTGTCACTTTCTACCATGTTGTATAATTTACTTGTTTATTAGGTTTATTGTTTATTATCTGCCCCCCATGGGGTTCAGAGCATGTCACCCCAAAATATGCCACTTTGGTATATTGATTATTTTGAGCAAAAAGAAATTGAGAATCAGCCATTGCAGGAAAAGTTCTTTACCGCCTACTTCTATCAGTTCACTAAGCTGCCTAAAATAGAGATTTCCTTTTTAGTAAAGAAAATTAACATTTATTTATTTGAGACAGAGTCTCACTCTGTCACCCAGGCTGGAGTGCAGTGGCATGACCTTCACTCACTACAACATCCACCTCCAGGGTTCAAGCAATTCTCTAGCTTCAGTCTCCCAAGAAGCTGGGATTACAGGCACCCGCCACCATGTCTGGCTAATTTTTGTATTTTTAGTAGAGATGGGGTTTCTCCATGTTGGCCAGGCTGGTCTTGAACTCCTGACCTCAGGTGACCCACCTGCCTCAGCCTCCCAAAGTGCTGGGATTACAGGCATAAGCCACCATACCTGGCAAAATTAACATTTTTTCTTTTTTCTCAAGACAGAGTCTTGTTCTGTCACCCAGGCTGGAGTGCAGTGGTGTGATCTCGGCTCACTGCAACCTCCTGGGTTCAAGTGATTCTCCTGCCTCAGCCTCCCAAGTAGCTGGGATTGAGAGGTGAAGTCAGCTGGACTTCCTGGGTTAAGTGGGGACTTGGAGAACTTTTCTGTCTAGCTAAAGGATTGTAAATGCACCAATCAGTGCTCTGTGTCTAGCTAAGGAATTGTAAAAGCACCAATCAGCACTCTGTAAAAACACACCAATCAGCACTCGGTGTCTAGTTAAAGGATTGCAAACGCACCAATCAGCACTCTGTAAAATGGACCAATCAGCACTCTGTAAAATGGACCAATCAGCGCTCTGCAAAATGGACAAATCAGCAGGATGTGGTGGGGCCAAATAAGGGAATAAAAGCTGGCCACCCCAGTCATCAGCGGCAACTCACTGGGGTCCTCTTCCACACTGTGGAAACTTTGTTCTTTGGCTCTTCATGATAAATCTTACTGCTGCTCACTCTTTGGGTCTGCACCACCTTTAAGAGCTGTAACGCTCACCACAAAGGTCCGCGACTTCATCCCTGAAGTCAGCAAGACCACGAACCCACTGGAAGGAAGAAACTCCAGACACAACTGAACATCTGAAGTAACAAACACAGGACACACCATCTTTAAGAGCTGTAACACTCACCGCAAAGGTCCATGGCTTCATTCTTGAAATCAGTGAGACCAAGAACCCACTGGAAAGAATAAACTTCAGACACAGGATTATGGGCATGCGCCACCATGCCCAGCTAATTTTGTTTTTGTTTTGTCTTTTTTTTTTTTTTAGTAGAGATAGGGTTTCTCCATTTGGTCAGGCTGGTCTTGAACTCCCAACCTCAGGTGATCCGCCCACCTCAGCCTCCCAAAGTGTATTCCTTTACTTTCTTAATAAACTTGCTTTCACTTTACTCTATGGACTTACCCCAAATTCCTTCTGGCTGGAGGTCCAAGAACTCTCTCTCGGAATCTGGATTAGGACCCTTTTTCAGTAACACTGTCATCATGAAGTGTGTGATACATTGTCAAGTGAAAAGAACAGGTTCTAAAATGTTGATCTAACATTTGTTTAAAGATGTGTAGAAAAACTGTAAGATATTTTTCCAAGG
Source organism: Theropithecus gelada (assembly GCF_003255815.1). Classification (NCBI taxonomy): domain Eukaryota; kingdom Metazoa; phylum Chordata; class Mammalia; order Primates; family Cercopithecidae; genus Theropithecus; species Theropithecus gelada. Next base: position 5,520,138 of record NC_037684.1, read on the forward strand.
GTAACCTGTCAGTAGATCAATTGTTGAAATGATAATTATCAGTACATTATTATTATTATTAATGTTGTCTGTAGGCATTCAGGAGATCATACAGAGGTCCTGCCCAATAATCCAGAAATCCCTTCATATTTTCACTAATTGTTGTAATTACTGCTGTTTTGCATTTTACTATGATGGTTTTATAAAAGTTTCCTATAATAGATGAAGACTAGTGTGTGTATCTACATTCTTCACTCTCTACCAGCATACTGTAAATGCTTCATAAATATTTTTAACCCTAAAGAAAATATGAACGATGCAAAAAAAAAGTATAAAAATGTATCTGAGGCCAAGTGTGGTGGCTCACCCCTATAACTGCAGCACTTTGGGAGGTTAAGTCCTGTGCAACATGGCAAAACCCTGTCTCTACTAAAAATACAAAACAAAACAAAAAAAACATAGCCAAACATGGTGGCACATGCCTGTAGTCCCAGCTACTTGGGAGGCCGAGGTGGGAGAATCACTTGAGTCTGGGAGGTGAAGGCTGCAGTGAGCTGAGATCATGCTACTGCGTCCCAGTCTAGGCAACAGAGAAGACTCTGTCTCAAAAAGAAAAAGAAAGCATCTGGAAAATAACACTAATATTATCTTGTCTTTGGACAACTCAGTTATGGTTGAGTTTTCTTTTGTTTCTCTGTATTTCATCATTTTTCTATAAAAAACATTTACAGACTGAACATGAGATAATTTTTAACTAAAAATGAACAAATTAACAGAATTAGAAGGCAAACGACAAACTAAGAAAACTAAATGCAATATAGTATATGTAATTGACAAAGGATTATGACTCATGATGGTTAATTTTACATGTCAACTTGACAGGGCCATGAAATGCTCAGATTAAACATTTCTGGGTGTGTCTGTGAGGGTCTTTCTGGATAAGATTAGCATTCAAATTAGTGGACTTGGTAAAGCAGATTTCCCTCCCCTGCATGGGTGGGAATCATCTCATCCTGGCCTGAATAGAACAAATGGCAGAGGAAAAAGATCGGTTAAAAGATTAGTTTGGATCCTCTAGTAGAAGATCTCTCTCTCTCACTGTCTGTCTGTCTGTCTGTCTCTCTCTCTCTCTCTCTCTGTCTATATATATAGACCCCCCCAATGGTGGGGGTGGTGGAGAGCCCCAGTGGCCCAGAGCAGACTGTCAGATCCTAAACAGGGTGAAGAGGGCATCCACAAACTGGCCCATGTGGGGTGCTAGAGGCACAGCAGGGTGAGGAGGGGATCCATCGAGGAGGCCAGTGTGGAATGGGGGAGCCCACAAAGAGTAAGGAGGATGTTTCCCCAAAGGGTGCCTGGTACAAGAAGTCAGGCTTGAGAGAGGTAGGGTGGGGAGACAGGCTAGCAGGGTGGGGAGGGCATCCACAGAGTGGGGCAGTCCAGCATATGGTATCAGATCCCAAGCATAGTAAGGGGTGTTTCCATGGAGGGGTGGGTCAGGGAGAAGCCCAGCATGGGAGTTCAGTGCCTGAGTCGGGTAAGGAGCATGCTAGGCTGTGGGAGATGTGGCTAAACATGGGATGCTGGAGCCTGGTGGGACGAGGAGAGCATCCATCCTAGTGGCCCAGTGAGTGATGTTGAAACACAGGTGAGGGGAAGAGAGTGTCTATGTAGGGGGGGGTCACTGGCACCTTGACACAAGATTTTAGAGCCCAAGAAGAGTGAAGGGGAAGGAGGCAACACTGGTGTGGAAGAGTGACTACAAACAGGATAATTGATCAAATAAAGATAACAGGAACCTGATTACCCTCTAACAGTGAAGTCAGAGAAGGGAGTTACAAATATGGAAGACAGAAAATGTGAATGAATCCGGGGGCACTGGATTGGAATTGGAAGTATTAGTGTGAATTCATGATTTTTCAATACACTTGTTGATAGATATATAAATATAAGTGTGTATATGAATATAATATATAAATACATATAGTTCCTAGCTCTGGACTGGGAGCAGTAATGCCCTAAGAACAATGAGCACATGTAATGCCCAGATTTTGGCTTCTACATACCATTCCCCAAAAAAGGAACCAGATCTCCCTGGAAAAGTGGCTGATTCTAAGACTTGTGGGGAGAGTACAACACAAGCCTGAAAGTGAAAAAAAGTGCTCTAAGAATGAGAGGTATGTCAACAGGGCAGAGTATTCACCTTCAAGGGCCCCTGCTAGCGAAATCTGTGGCAATTTAAGCATAAAAATAAATAATGAGAGCAACAGATTATAATTCATTAGATAAAATAAGAAACTATGCATTTGTATGAATAGAAATGAATACATTGAAAGCCACTTGATAGGAGGCAATAAGAACATTTTAGCACATTTGTGGTATCCTTGCCAAAGTTACATAACTGAATCTCATCATGAAGGAACAACACACAAACCCAAAGTGAGACACATGCTGCAAGACAGCTGGTCTACAATCTTCAAAAGCATCAGGGTAATGTGACCGAAACACTGGGCATTTGATCTAGGTCCTGCTCCCCTCAGCACAAAAAGCCAATCACTGAGACACTAAGCATTGCCAAGGAAGAAGGCTTTAATTGAGTGCTGCAGCAGTGCAGATGGGAGCTCAGTCTCAAATCCATCTCCCTGATTGACTAAAACTAGGGGTTTATATAGCAGGGAAGAAATGTAACAATGTGTAAGAAAACAAGAACTAGGGAGGGCCAAGGAGATATCTGGTGGTGATCAGATGAGTTTCAGTTCTTTGATCCTTTTCTTGAGAGGCCTGAAGTTCCTTTCCTGAGGAAGGAAGTGGGATAAAACAGACACGAGTTTCAAGCTTCAACAGCAGAAGGGTCAATTTCTATGTTTATCCAAAAACAACTGTCTATGGGCCTACTGGGCAAGTTTCGGTAATATGAGTTTTGTCAAGACTGAGGAACTTGTTCAGACTGGAGGAGACTGAGATTGGTCCTGAAGTGGATCCTTCTACTATAAAGAATATTTTGAGAAGAGCAGGTCAAGCTTGAATGAAGTCTGAGGATTCGATGGAAGCAGTGTATCACTCAAGCTATCCCACAGCTGAGTAACAGACTACTTAGTGGAATTTAGCACCAGTCATTTGTGGGTCAGGAATTCAGAAAGGGCTCAACAGGGACAGCTTGTCTTTGCCCCAGGAGATCTGGGGCCTCAGCTGGGAAAACTTGAGCCTGGGGGTAATTCTATGGTTACGGTCTCTGGAATCATCTGAAGTCTTTCTCACTGACCGGATGCCTCCTTGGCCCTCCCTACTTCTTGTTTTCTTACACATTGTTATATATAAACCCCTAGTTTTAGTCAGTCAGGAAGATGGATTTGAGGCTGAGCTCCCATCTCCTCTGCTGCAGCACCCGATTAAAGCCTTCTACCTTGGCAATACTTGGTGTCTCAGTGATTGGCTTTCTGTGTGGTGAACTCACATGCCTGGTGCCTGGGTTGGGAAAACTCCAAGACCAAGACTGCTTACAGGGTCACCTACAGGTGTCCTCTCCATATATCTGGCTTCCTCACAACCTGGTGGCCTCAGTCAGATTTCTTACATGGAGGCTGTGGGCTCCAAGAACAAATATTCCAGCAAACAAGGCAGAAGTTGCATCACCTTTCGTGTCTTAGCCATTGAAGCTATGCAGTGTCATTCTGCTACATTCTGTTGATTACAAGCAAGTCAAAAACCTGCCCAAATTAAAAAGGAAGGAGATACAGACCCCCGTCTCTCTATGGGAGGAGTGTTGAGGTCACGTTGAAAAATAATATGTGAGGTTTAAGATACTGCTGCAGCTGTCTTTGGAAACTACAATCTGTCACAAATTATCAATGTTCATTTCCTAATTTTGCTGGCAGGACTGTGGCTATGCAGGAAACATACAGTGAAGTTTTTGTTTTTGTTTTTTGATGGAGTCTCTTTTTGCCCAGGTTGTAGTGCAGTGGCACGATCTTGGCTTACTGCAACCTCTTTCTCCTGGGTTCAAGTGATTCTCCTGCCTCAGCCTCCTGAGTAGCTGAGATTACAGGCACACACCACCATGCCCAGCTAATTTTTGTATTTTTAGTAGAGACAGGGTTTCACCATGTGTGGCCAGGCTGGTCTCGAACTCCTGACCTCAAGTGATCCACCCACCTTGGCCTCCCAAAGTGCTGGGATTACAAGCATGAGCCACAGCATCCTTTTTTTGATAGTGAAGTATTTGGAGGCAGGGTGGTGCATCAGATCTCAAGTGGTTCAGGAAATAAAAGACTCTTTACCTGTATTCACAACTTTTCTGTAAATTTGAAATGGCTTCAAAATACAAAATACATACTAAAAGTTTCATAGGAAAAAGATGGACATTCTGATAGAAAAGTAGATGGACGCTTGAATAGACAAATCACAAAGGAACAAGAACAACTAACTGATAAATGTTTAGTTAAAATGTTCATTTATAGTTATCAAACAAAGGCAAATTTATAATAGCAAGAACATGTCATTTTGCATAAATGCTTAAATGATAATAGAAAATATTGGAAGGAAGGGTATTACCCTTCAGGAAAGAAATTCAGCAATATGTGTAATTCACCAAGAAATTAAATGATCATTTATGACAACATTCCAAATGGCTCCAAGAAATATCACATTACACATGTGCCACCCAACGCCTTAATATTGACTATTTAGTTTCTTTAAACGCATACAAATGATACAGTGATAAAAATATTTATATATGGCCAGGTATGCTGGCTCATGTCTGTAATCTTAGCACTTTTGGAGGCCGAGGCAGGCGGATCACTTGAGGTCAGGAGTTCGAGACCATTCTGGCCAACACGGTGAAACCCTATCTCTACTAAAACTACAAAAAATCAGCTGGGTGTGGTGGCAGGTGCCTGTGGTCCCAGCTACTTGGGATGTTGAAGTGGGAAGTTTGCTTGAGCCCAGGAGTTCGAGGCTGTAGTGAGCTATGATTGTGCCACTTCACCTCAGCCTGGGCAACAGAGTGAGACTCCATCTCAGGAAAAAAAAAAAAATTATATATAAAACTTCACACTCATCTAGAAGAGGAATTATTAAAGACTAATCCCCTGGGGGACCTTGAGGCACTTCTGCCTTGTCACTGAATCTGTTTTAATGTACATATCGCCAGCTTTGATGTCCCAAGGAACAACGTGAATAAGCAAAATTCATTACTGGTCTGTTCCCCCTCAGGGCTGCCCATCTCCTCTGCCTGGCCTCCAGAAGAGTAAGTAGCCCAGACCCAGGTGTCTGTGGCCCACAGTCCAGCCCAGCCTGGGAACAGAGACTCTCAATTATAGGCTGAACACATTAAATGACTGGCTCTTCGAGAGTCTGACTGACACTTGGAGAGGCAGAAAACAAGCTGTTGAGTGGCAGGAGCAGCAGGGCTCACATAGGTGCCACCTCCCCAGCATCCCTGGAGGTGCTGATTTGGGTCACTTAGCTACATTGCAGTGTGATCCTCACCCACTGCACTGGCACATGAGTCTTCATGAGTCAGGGACACCATTCTCTCAGGCCTTTTCTCTTTCCACAGGGCAGCCCTGCAGGCTGCAAGGGCTCCATGAGTACCTTGTGCTGTGAGCTCACACCACCACATCAAAAGCCTCTCAGTGGGCCAGGCACAGTGGCTCACACGATAATCCCAGCCCTCTGGGAGGCTGGGATCACTTGAGGTCAGGAGTTCAAGACCAGCCTGGCCAACATGGTGAAATCCCTGTTTCTACTAAAAATACAAAAATTAGCCAGGCATGGTGGCGCACACCTGTAGTCCCAGCTACTCGGGGGGCTGATGCAGGAGAACCGCTTGAACCCGGGAGGCAGAGGTTGCAGTGAGGAAAGATTGCACCATTGCACTCTAGCCTGGGCAACAGAGTGAGACTCTGTCTCAAAAAAAAAAAAAAAATGCCTCACAGTCAGCAACCCTCCCTCAAGTGCATCCCTCCCTGGAGCCTTCTGGGGACTGCATGTCCAGGTCCCAGTCACTGCCCACCTCCCTGATTCACTGGTGCAGCTGCCAACCACTTCCCAGTCCCCTGGCCAACTCCACTTACACTATCTATCTCAGCTCCTACCCTAGCCTTTTCCAGGGACTTTGGTATTCGTAATACATGAAATTGACAAAGGAGTAGCTCCCAGAATATATAAAGAACTCCAACAAATCAAAAAGAAAAGGATACATTGATTTTAAAATGAGTAACCGGGTGTGGTGGTGTAAGCCTGTAATCCCAGCTACTCAAGAGACTGAGACAGTAGAATCACTTGAAGCCAGGAGGTGGAGGTTGCAGTGAGCCGAGATTGCACCACTGCCCTCCAGTCTGGGCGACAGAGAAAGACTCTGTCTCAAAAAAAAAAAAAAAAATATTTGAAATGAGAAAATAATATGAACTGCATGGCAAAGAATATTAAATGTAGGCCATAGAAGAGAAAGCCCAATAAATGTCAATAAGCATATTCACCTGGGAAATGAAATTTTAAACAACACTGAGACACCATTTCACACCCACCAGGTTGGCAAACATGTTTTAATTTGACAATACCAAGTACCAGGGGAGGATTATGGAAAGACAGAAACCTTTATACACAGATGATAGTACTATAAATTGGAACATCTCTTTTGGAAGCAATTTGGCATGAGTTAGTAATGTTTAAAATGTGCAGGGACAATGACCCAAGTGCAGTGAATTAAAGGTGAATGTAAATTCTTTGCCACTCGTCCCAGTGAGAGGTGGAGTCTATTTTCATTCTCTTTGAAGCCGGGCTGGCCTGTAACTTGTTCTGACCAAAAGAATGCAGCAGAAGTAATGCTGTGTCATGAGTCTCTCTCTCTTTAACTCTAGGATAATCCTAGGTTGGGAGCTAATAATTTCATCTATTATAAGATGAATGATTAATTGCCTAAAATTGAAAAAGCTCCTAGGAGAAGATTTTATGCCAGGATTGTTTAGAATGTGTTCTCTCTCGTGGGCCAAGAGACCCATCTAGTTCTCTGAATGAAAGCTTCCAGGAGCTTTAATTATTAGGCCAAGCCCTAAGAGATCTGCAACCACACTCTTTGTGTTTAAATGCTCCTTCTTCTTGGAACTCGACACCATGCTGTGAGGAAGTCCAAGCTCCCCTCTGTGGAAAGACCACAGCTGTCCCAGTGCTCCAGCTGACACCATGTGGAACAGAAGACCCACCCACAGTAATGAATTATGATCACTGTGAGCTTTTGAGGTGATTTGTTATACAGCAGTAGGTAACTGAAACACAGAAATTCTTCTCCTACGTGTACATTCTAAAACAATTCCCTCCCAGGGGCACAATGACACAGGTATATATATTTTTACAGAAACATCGACTGTGATGGCAAAAATTAGAAACAACCAAATGTCCGTCAACAGGAACATGGGTAAATAAATTGTGGAATGGTCATGTGATGGAATATTATGTAACTCTTAAAATTAATGTATCAGAGCTACATAGTCAGCAAGTATAGAGCTCAATAACAAAATATTGCATGAAAAAAGGAGAGTGCACAGCATGATACCTTTTATGAAAAAGTTAAACTCATGCAAAACAATGCCATGCGTCATTTATGGGTGCATGCATACACTTAAAGTACAAACGTGCAGAATGAGAAACAACAATTTCAGGATACCAGTCTCCTGTGGAGCAGGCAGGAGGATGGGGATGAATGACACTAGGGAGGGCTTATGGAGAGCTTCAAGTGTATCTGTGAGGTTATGTTCCTTCTATTTAAGATATGAAATAAATATGGTAAAATGTTGAAATTTGGCAGAGCTAGGAAGTGCTTGATATTCTGATGCTAAAAAGGCTTCATTTTATGAAAAGAGAGAGAAAAAGAAGAAAAAAGGAAGGAAGGGAGGGAGGGAGGGAGGGAGGAAGAAGAGCATGGGGCCTGGTGCAGTGACTCACGCCTGTAATCCAAGCACTTTGGGAGGCCAAGGCAGGTGGATCACGAGATCAGGAGTTCAAAACCAGCCTGGCCAAGATGGTGAAACCCCGTCTCTACTAAAAATACAAAAAAAAAAAAAAGTTAGCTGGTTGTGGTGGTGGGCGCCTGTAATCCCAGCTACTCAGAGGCTGAGGCAGGAGAATCACTTGAACCTGGGAGGCGGAGGTTGCAGGAGCAGAGATCATGCCACTGTGCTCCAGACTGGCAATAGAGCGAGACTCTGTCAAAAAAAAAAAGAAGGAAAGAAAGAAAAGAAAGAAGAAAGAAAGAAAGAAAGAAAGAAAAGAAAGAAAGAAAGAAAGAAAGAAAGAAAGAAAGAAAGAAAGAAAGAAAGAAAGANGAAGGAAGGAAGGAAGGAAGGAAGGAAGGAAGGAAGGAAGGAAGGAAAGAAGGAAGGAAGGAAGGGCATGAATGAATGAGCCTCCATCCTCTGCCCAAGGTCACACAGCTCATAATGGCAGTCCTGGAGCCTCACTTTCATCAGTGTGTGGTCACTGCATTCTATACTTGCATCAGTCCCACAAGGAGGCAGCTCCACTCAGAACACACCACCTTGTTTGATGCAAAGTCTGGGGGGTGGATAAGGTTCAAGGTCTTGAACCTAAGTACTTTCTGTGTCTGATGTTTGTGTCTCCCCAAAATTTGTTTGTTGAAATGCTAACTCCCTAGGTGATGGTATTAGGATGGGGAGTCTCTAGAAGGTGATTAGGTCATGAGGGGAGAGTCCTCATAAAGGAGATGTGTTAGTCCATTTTGTGTTGCCATAAAGGAAGACCTGAGGCTGAGTAATTTATAAAGAAAACAGGTTTATTGGGGTCGCAGCTCTGCAGGCTGTACAAGCATGGCTGTACAAGAATCTGCTCAGCTTCTGGTGAGGCCTCAGGAAACTTTTTCTCATGGAGGAAGGTGGAGAAGGAGCAGGTGCGTCACATGGCAAGAGAAAGGGCAAGAGGGAGGGAGGGAGGGAGAGAGAGAGAGGGAGAGAGAGAGAGAGGGAGAGAGAGAGAGAGAGATGGAGAGAGAGAGAGAGAGAAGGTGCCAGGCTCTTTAAAATAATGAGTTCTCATGTGAACTAACAGTGGGAACTCATTCATCACCAAGGAGAGGGCACCAAGCCATTCATGAGAGAATGACCCAAACACCTTCCCTGAGCCCCCACCTCCAACACTAGTTTCACGTTTCAACATGAGATTTGCAGTAGACAAACATCCAAACTATATCAAGAGACCTCTCACCCCTTCCACCATGTGAGAACACAGCTAAAAGGTGCCATCTATGAAATAGGCGCCAGGTCTTAAACTCCCCAGCCTCCAGAACTGTGAGAAATGAATTTCTGTTGTTTGTAAGCTCCCCAACCCTACTGGAGTAAAACAGTACTTTTACGTGCTGTTCACATTTATGCTCCTGGGGAAGCCGGGGCACCCGGAGGGAGATGTGTTAGTCCCCCCAGGACAGGGCTGCTCAGTGGAGCAGGGGTTGGCGGCCCTTCCTCTCTCCCTCCCACTCTCCCCGCTCCCTATCCTGGAACCAGGAACAGCAGCCAAAACCATTAAGGCAGCGATTCTCCAAGGCTCCCTAGGAGAGGGGTCTGTGGAACAAATTCTGATCCTTTCTGTTGTTCTTTTGGAAATGGGCTGTTACCGGGTGGGTGGACTACGGGGACTCCCATCTGCCCCAGCGAGCTCCACCAAGACTCTTCAAGAGCTGTGCTTTGAGAAACATGGAAACTGTCCAAAGACACCAATTCCCCTCATTTCCTCCCTCCCTCTGCTCTTCGCCTGCCCCCTTGCCCCTCCCAGACAGTTTCATCCCAGAGCCTTCCCAACTTTCCAGAAGCCATTTCTTCTTCTGTTTGATTGGGGAGTAGCTCTCTTAGGCTTGTTCACCCAACAGCCCAGTGAGTCTCCGAGGAGGCTGGCACAGCCATCTCCCCATTTTCCCTGCAGGTTTGGAAGAGCAGCCTTGAAGACCAAGGAAGAATACAGACTCTAGAGTCTGTTACGGCCAGTTTTGGTTCTAGTATCTTAACCTCCTGAGCCTCAGGGTCTACATCTGCAAACTGAGGTGACAATGCTGGACTTCCCTCAGAGATGACCGGGAGGCCCAAACTGATCTCCTGCCAGTGTTTCTCAGTGAAGGTGCTGGTGGTGTCTGGAGCCGGCTGTGTCTTCGTTATGAAGGAGTATCCCACATGTTATAGGGTATTTAACATCCCTGGTCCCCTCGCTCACACTCAGCAGTGCCCCCAGTCACTGGGGCATCCTAGATACCCCAGGCATTTCTAAGTGCCCCCTGAGCCGGCAGTCTCTCCCAATCCAGAAACTAAACTCTTCGAAGGCAGGGACCACGTCTTTGGGTTGCCAAAGCCACGTGCCCAGTAGGAGCTCAATATGAGTTTGCTCCCGTCATGGACTTTTAAGAACAATGATTTTTAAAAATCCCCGCTGAGGCAGCTGTGTGATCAGGACGCACTCACGCACACGCTACACAGCACTCAACGCCCTTGCCCCGGCAGCTGCCAGGCTGTGGCTGCAAAGAGTGGCAGGGCCCAGCAGCAGCCAGGGGTGACCGACTGTACCACCTTATAAGTCCCGGAGCTCAGCGCAGCAGACTTGGCCAACCAAGCCCAGCGGTGGGGCGAGGTGTCAGGCAGGATGTGCCAGAACTCAGGGTGAACCACAGAGCCTCCAGGGCAGAGTGACGTGACACTTCCAGTCAGACCAGCCTGACTGCAAGCGCTCAGGGGCTGCTCTTCCCCAGCCATCCAGCCAGTCTGTGTGCCCCTGGCTCAGCTTTACCCAAAAAGAACACAGACTCCTTGAGGGCTCTCCCAGCTTCTGGGAATGCCCTTAACACAGGCACTGGCCTCTTGGGCACGGTGCCGCACCCCTCTGAACCTGCTTCCCAATCCTGTCAATAGGAATGTTGGTCAGTAGGAATCATCACACTCCCTCTGAAATCACATCGTATATGCGGAAAATATACGACATGGATGCCGCAACTCTGTGTATTCCTCCTCCCTTCTCAACCAAGAGACAGCCGGCTGCATTGGAAAAACCCTGACTTGAGGAGTTCGAGACCAGCCTGGCCAACACGGTGAAACCCCATCTCTACTAAAATTACAAAAAAATTAGCCAGGCGTGGTGGCACACCTGTAGTCCCATCTACTCAGGAGGCTGAGGCACAAGAATCACTTGAACCTGGGAGACAGAGGTTGCAGTGAGCTGAGATCGCACCACTGCACTCCAGCCTGGTTGACAGAGCAAGACTTCATCTCAAAGAAAAAAAAAAAAAGAAACAGAAAAAGAAAAAAAGAAAATCCTCAGTCCTGGCTTGGGTATTTTACTAGCCACAGGATTTGGGGTGAATTTGAACACCCATTTAATTGTCAAATCATCAGAATAACGGTCGCTGATTTTCCTACTTCGCAGGAGCTGTTGTGACAACCAAATGAGCTAATATAAGCCCAGTGGAAATATTTGTTTAGACTCCAAAGCCAACACACCCTCCCATCTTCCCCACCCCGCCTCTGGCCTGGAAGTCTGACGTGATGGTCCAGGAGATGAGCAAGGCTTCCAGTCCTTTCCTAGTCAGCCCCTCTGTGGGGACAGCTCCCTGACTTCCAGTGACTCTCAAGGCTTTTGGAATTGCACGTTTTTGAGATGGAGTTTCAATCTTGTCGCCCAGGCTAGAGTGCAGTGGCACTATCTCAGGTCACTGCAACCTCTGCCTCCTAGGTTCAAGTGATTCTTCTGCCTCAGCCTCCCAAGTAGCTGGGATTACAGGCATCCACCACCACGCCTGGCTAATTTTTTTTTATTTTTAGTAGAGATGGAGTTTCACCATGTTGGCCAGGCTGGTCTCAAACTCCTGACCTCAGGTGATCCACCCACCTTGGCCTCCCAAAGTGCTGATTACAGGATTACAGGATTACAGGGATTACAGGCGTGAGCCACTGCACCCAGCCCACTGTGTAATTCTTGACGTTTTTCTCTGTTTTACATCTTTTCTGTCCCTGAGGATGGGAGACTTTGCCTGGCCCTCTCTTGGGGCTCAGCAAGCATTCTGGGCAGGGCAGTGACCTGTGCAAATATATTGCTCTGGCTGGAGGCTGAAGGGATGGAGAAAAACTCCTTGCTCTCCACAACACCTTGCTCTCCACAACACCTTGCTCTCCAGCTTATTGTCTTGCTATAAGTGCCAATAAAAATCTAACTGGACATTATTGCAGGGGCTGTTGTTCTGGTAGATGTTTCACTTGCCTGTGAAACCGGGAACCCTCAATGGGTGAGAAACTTCACAGTAATATGATTTATAGGCATGGAAATATATAGGGAAAATGTATACATATAAAGTTATATTGACATATGTGAATGTGTATATGTAGACAGAGATAGAGTCAATTCTCATTATTCACAGATTCCATATTTTCCAATTTGCCTACCTGCTAGAATTTATTTATGGCCCTCAAATTGATGCTTGTGGCACTTTCACAGTCATTCGTGGACATGTGAAGAGAGGAAAAAATTTGAGTCACCTGTCACAGACGTTCCCAGTCGAGTTTGAACAAGGTGACACCGTCTTCTCATCTCCGCTTTCATATTGCAAACAAGTGACCTTTCCACAGTCTATTTAGAGACACGATTTCTGCATTTTTGTGGCCTTTGCTGGTGACTGTGCTATTTAAGATGACCCCCAGGCCTGGTGCTGAAGTGCTGTCTAGAGTTCCTGAGCACAGGAAGATGGCGACATTCCTTACAAAGAAAAATGCATGAGTGGGATCTGCTCCATTCAGTCATGGGGTATACTGCTGTTGCCCGTGAGTTCAATGCTAATGGATCAACAAAATATATATATATTACTATAAGGTGTCTCTAAACAGAAACATGCAGCTGGGCACAGTGGCTCACGCCCGTAATCCCAGCACTTTGGGAGGCCGAGGCAGGGGGATCACTTGAGGTCAGGAGTTCAAGACCAGCCTGGCCAACATGACAAAACCTCATCTCTACTAAAAATACAAAAACTAGCCGGGAGCGGTGGCACACGCCTGTAGCCCCAGCTACTCGGGAGACTGACGCATGAGAATTGCGCTTGAACCCTGGGAGACCAAGGTTGCAGTGAGCCAAGATGGCACCACTGCACTGCAGCCTGGGTGACAGAACGAGATCCTGTCTCAAACAACAACAACAACAACAACAACAAACAACACAAAACTGGAAACATGCAGAAAACAATGTTATCTGTTGACCAGTTGATGAAAATGTTGTGACCAGAGGCTTGTGGGAACCTAAGCCTGTATTTCCTCCAGGAGCAATACTTCAGTATTTGTTAATTCGATGTTTGAGATGACTTTATACAACATATAGATCCCCTTCTATATCTGAGGAATTCCCCACCTTCTGGGTCTTGGAGAGGCAAGGAGCCACCTTTCACTCTAGAGTCAGGGCAGGCCAGGGGAGCTGGGCCCTCCCAATCAGACCAAGTCACACCCACAGCTAGTGCCACGCGGAGGGGAGGAGTTTGAGAGATGATCTGAAGCGTCTCAAGTGGTGGAGATGGTGGCTCCAGCACCACGCCATTCTCTGGGGCCAGTGCTAGCAGGGTTGGAGGTGCAAGCCGGTGCAAGGCGTGGTGCCCATCAGGTCCTATACCTGCTCTGAGGGCACTGCCAGGCATTGTTGCTGGCTGCATAGCCTGAAACCTGGTTCCCCAGTTCTCTGGTCATCCTTGGGTGACCCAATATCCTTTTAATGAGGTCTTTCTGTGTCTAAATTAGTTCCTACTGTTTGCAAGCAGGAACCTAGTATAAGTGTGTGTGCATGCATGTGTAGGTATGTGTGGATTTAGTTGTTATTTTTGTGTTTATTTCTTTACAAGTAAGTAACTGGGGGTTAAGGAGAGTTGGTGGAGGAGGCTTCACAGAGGAGGAGGTCACTGTGCTGGATCTTGATGGATGGCTGAAGGTTTGCCAGGGAACAAAGAGGGAGTGTTTCAGGCAGGGTGGTCAGCGGGTGGAGGAAGCATGGAGGAATGAACTACATGGCACACTCGGGACATTATGAAGCAATCAGGGAGGCTGGGGTTGTGGGAAGGTGAAGATGGCAGTGGGGCAGCTACAAGTCAATGGCAGTGGTTGGGAAGTGGGTAAGAAGCTGAGGCTCACATTCTCTCCCCGTTGTTCCCTGAGAGTTCTGCTCCATGCCCTCCCCGCTCTCATCTGCACCCAGCACAACTGCTTTCATCAGCCCCAGATCACACTCAGAGTCAAGCCAAATCAATCCATTCTTGAGAGTGGAGAAAGCCAATTCACCTTCCAGCAGTCCAGAGAGAAGAGGGGTTTTTTATAATAAATGACAGAAGCACCATGTGAGGACATCAGAGGCGAGTTCCTCCAGAGATGCTGAATGAGAGTGTGATGAACTCAAAGCCAGACTGTCTTCGTCTGCTCCGGCTGCCATATCAAAATACCATGGACTGGGTGCCTTAAATAACAGATATTTATTTCTCATAGTCCTGGAGGCTGGAAGCTGAAGATCAGAGTGCCAGCAGGGTGAGAGCTCTCTTCCTGGTTTGCAGATCACTGCCTTCTTACTGTGTGCTCACATGGAATGGGGAAAAGGGAGAAAGAGAGGGAGAAGGACAGGGAGAAAGGGAGAGAGAGAGGGAAAAAAGAAGAGGGAGAGAGAGGGAGAAAGCAAGAAAGAGAGATCCAGCAAGAGATCTTTCCCTGTTCTTATAAGGCCACAGTTCTAATGGATTAGGGCCCCACCCTTGCAAGTTTGTTTAACCTTAATTCCCTCCTAAAGACCGTATTTCCAAATACAGCCACATTAAGGGTTAGGGCTTCAACACATACATTTCAGGGGACACAATTCAGTCCATAGCACCGACCTTCAAGGAGCTTCCTTGAGTGGGATGGAGCATGAGCTGGAACCCACAGACCAGAGTTCCCACCCAGATTGGCAGCGTGACTTGGGGCAAGTCACTGGCATTACCTGGAAAATGAGAAGCTTCAGTGAAACCTCAAAATTCCTTCTGTCACTAAGATTCTTTGAAAGTCCCAGGGCTTTTTGCTTGAGCTAGGGGTGGAGAGACTCTTCCTCAGTCCGTAGCGTCCCTCCAGGAAAGGTCGGGTCAGGAAGAGCTTGACTGTTTTCTTTTCAGTTCTTGCATGAATATGCTTGGCTTGGCACAGGGACTGTGTGTTCCCGTGGTGAGAGCTTCTTGTGGTGCTGGGCCCAGGAGATCCACAGCAGGGACTCCAGCGTCCTGGGGAGAGGAGGTTGCTGTCAGAACAGAGGGTAGGGAAGCCAGGTGACAGGGAGTCCGTGCATTCTAACTCGGGGAGAGGCCCAGAATGGACAGATTTTCTAGCGGCATTGGCTGAAGGTGGAATCTGGGGAAACAGGCAGGGATTTTGCAGTTCACCAAGCCCCACCAACGTCACTGCTTTCTATTTGTGATTTTTGTTCTTTGTTACTTGGCCACAAGTAAGGGATCTTTCCTTTCCTGCGAGAGTCGGCTCTCATAGGCTGGAAGTTTATGGAAACACACTGGGAGGAGGGATGTGTGGAGGACAGCACGGTGTAGAACCTTACTTCTCAGTGTAGTCCTGGGCCAGTAGCATCGCACCACCCGGGAGCATGTTAGAATTGCAGAATCCCAGGCCCCACCCCAGATTCACTGAATCAGAATCTGTATTTTAAGGAAGATCCTCAGGGGTTCCTGTGCATATTAAAGTTCCACAAGCCCTGGCATGGTACGAAGAATGCCACCCTTGATGCCGCAGACCTGCTCCGAGGGATGGCTTTGCCACTCTACCGTGTGACTTTGGGCAAGACACCGTTTACCTCTCTGAGACCCAATTTCTGTAAAACAGAGAGGCACAAATCATTGTCTCTGAGGGAACCATTACCTTGCACTCAGAAGCTTTGCCTAGGATATGTCAATGTGTCCTGAGTGAGGTCTCACCTGGCTTCAGAAACAATTACCCTGACTGCATTGTTCCAGTCACCTTGCAGGAATTTGGGGTTTTGTGAGCCACTGAGGAGGAGAAAGGCAACCAATGGTCTTTTGGAAACTGAGAGAGGAAAGGTGTTCATGAGACCACTGGTGTGATGAGACTGAGTGGTCAACATATCCCGTCAAAAACAAAAGCATATCTAGTCAAAAGGAAATAGGACCTCATTTTTGTGTGTGGAGAGGAGGTGGTGGGGCTTTCCCTGCAGACCAGACTGAATTCGCATCTCATGTCTCAGGGCAGTCAGTTTAGTAGAATGCTTCTTAAACTTGAGCATGCCTAGAATCACCTGAGGGCTGGTTTTAATAGAGATTGCTGGACTCCACCCCAGAGTTTCTAACTGAGTAACTTAGTAGGTGCTAGGGACTGAACTGCGCTCCCCCAGCCCACTGTCAAATTTATATATTGAAGCCTTAACTCCCAAAGTGACTGTATTTGGAGATAGGGCTTTTAAAAGGTAATTAATGTTAAATGAGATTACAAGGCTGCAGTCCTAATCCAATAGGATTGGTGGCTTTATATGAAAGAGGAAGGCCTGGCTTCAAGCAATTCTCCTGCCTCAGCCTCCTCGTAGATGGGAACACAGGCGGGCACCACCAAGACCAGCTAATTTTTTTTTTTTTTTGTATTTTCAGTAGAGACAGGGTTTCCACCATACTGGCCAGGCTGCTCTTGAACTCCTGGCCTCAAGGGATCCACCTGCTTCAACCTCCCAAAGTGTTGGGATTACAGTTGTGAACCACCGTGCTCTGCCAAGAATGTGCATTTCTAATCCAACTGATACAATGCTGTTGGTCTGGGACCACACTTTGAGGATTGTTGGCTTAGTGCTTTTGGACTGACTGTCTCTGTTGGGGAGGGGTTATCATCATGCCCATTTTACAGATCAGGCATATGTGAATTTAGTTGATGGACAGGAAGGCAAAGGCAAGTGTCAGCATGTGAGGTTGGGTCAGTCTTCCCCAAATGGCTTCCTTGAGAAACTCAGAAATAAATGAAGAAGGGCATCCAGGTGAGTGGGTCTCATCATGGAGGAGCAGGGGTCAAGGCAGAAGTGGGGCCAGGACAGCAGTCCAGGTATGGGAACTGGGGTGCCCAGAGGGCTCAGTCCCAGGAACAAGGCAGATGTTGTGGCACAGGGATCTGGCCCCAGGCTGATGGGCGCTGAGATGCCTAAGCCACAAGGATGGGCCTCGTAAATGCCCTGATTGGGCTGAAGCCCACAGGTGGGAACCACTGTGGGGCCGGCCGCTCATGGCTCCAAGTCTCTGGGAACCAGGAGCAATGGGTGAGGTGGGAACCCAGAAATGATAAAGCCCACTGCTGCTCAGCACAGACCTGGGGGATGTCACCCTTAGGCTTGATCAGTCACAGGGATAAAAGCCACAGGTTAATTCTCCTTCCCAGCAAAGGCTTTTCCTTTGTTGTCCTCCTAATGGTACAACCTGGTGAATTACAGTAAGACCTGAGAACTGGGATTGCTGTCCTGCAAGGCAGGAAAACCTGTGCTATGCCAAGCTGGGGGAAGTGAGGAGGACATATTTCTGAGTGTCTAGAGCTCAGATGGAGCTCCCTACAGCAGGCAGCTTTCTGACCCTCAGTTCTTTTTTGTTCACAGGTAGAAGTGAGCCCACAAATCTTTGCCAGCTAAAGAGCTCTTATAGACCTCCTAGTTGACTCCTCATTTTAAAGATGTGGTTGGTATGTTTGGAACGCCTGCCCTATCCTCAACCCCTTTTCTAGGAATCGTCCCTCCATTCCTTTAGTTTCAGCTGAAAGCGCAGTAGTAGGCAGCCATCTTTGTACCATGTGACTCACTACTCCTTTCCAGAAATATCTGATTGAATGAGAGGTAGTCATCTGACCAAAGGGGAGGTGACCTAATAGCCAATCTATCCCGAGCCAATGACCAATCAGATTCAATCGCTGTCTCAAAAAAAAAAAAAAAAAAAATTGAATTTATTTAATTAATTTATTTATATATTTTGAGACAGAGTCTCACTCTGTCACCCTGGCTGGAGTTCAGTGGCACACTCAGCTCATTGCAACCACCATCTCCTGGGTTCAAGGAATTCTCTGCCTCAGCCTCCTGAGTACCTGGGATTATAGGCGCGCCACCACACCCAGCTAATTTTTTGTATTTTTAGTAGAGACAGGGTTTTGCCATGTTGGCCAAGCTGGTCTCAAGCTCCTGACCTTAAGTGATCCACCCACCTTGCCCTCCCAAAGTGCTTGGAAAACAGGTGTGAGCCAGTGAGCCCAGCCAAAAAATTGAATCTAAAGAGGCAATCATTGTTGGGTACAGGAGCTGGAAAGAGTTGGAGTGGCCAAGTTGGGCCATTTTTGAGCAAAGCAAAGTGATCGAGGGAGAGGAAATAGAAAAATCTCAATGCCTCCACTTGATGGCTCACAGGTACCTCAAAGTCATGATGTCAAGAAACACACTTCCCCCCCGCCAGTCTGGTTCTGTTCCCATGATGGCTAGCCCAATGAAAGGCACCATCACCCATCTAATTAAGCAAACCAGAAAACTTGGAGTTATTGTGTCACTTCCTTCCCCTCATTCACAACATCAAATCAATCATCACATCTTGTCTTCACTTCCTTAATAGCTCTCAAGTTCTGCTTCTCTCCTTACTCCTGGCAACCCCCTAGTTATAATTCCCCTATCACTCACCTGGCACCTACAGTGGCCTCTCCACACCAGCTACTGAGTCTCTATGTTCCCTAACTCCCTCTAGAGCCAGGATAATATTTTCAACATACAAGTATGATCTTGTCACTCTCCTACCACGAGGTGTACAACTTCTTACCTCTGCCTATCTCTCTACCTCCTCTCATGCCTCTCACCACTCTGTTCTCTGCACTCCAGCCACACTGGCCTCCTTACACCTTCTCCAATCTGCAATGTTCTTCCTCCCCCACCCACTACCTGAAAATGGATCCCTTGCAGGGTATGAGAGTAGAGAGGGAGAGAGACCTTGAAACCTGCAACATATACCTGCAGCATGCCCTACTCTTGCAAATTCCTCTTTGTTTCCAACCAGTGTTAACTGGGTTTTCAGTCATTCACAATGCAAAAAGCCCTAACTGACTTAGTTTGTCTCCTTCACTCTGAGCTCCTAAAATTGAAGCTTGTGCCTTATTCATTTCTACATTGTCACCCAGAGGAGGCACCCTGTTTTCTCTGATGGGAGGAAAAAGGTGGGAGTTGAATCCAGGTTAGACTGATCAGGAATGGAAGTGGGATGTGAAATGGACTTATTTTGTGTCAAATCAAATGCTGGATATTTTACAGATATAACCCATGAGGTTGATATTATTGCTTTCTAGATGAGGAAACTGGAGATCAAGGGTCCTGTTTCCAGTAATGGCAGAACTTCTACTAGACCACAAATAACAGCTATGAACTCTGGGCAAAGACTTAAGAAAAAAAACTGCCTAAATGCACTGGAAGGTGACCGAAATCAGGCAAACACGAAAGGAAATCTGCTTAACAGCAGGTTGGGGATGACAGAAGGAAGAGTCAATGAACTTGAAAATATGTCAGTAGAAAGTATCCAATATGAAGAACAAAAAGGATTGAAGAAAAAGAAAAGAGGAAGAGCCTCAGGGACCTGTGAAAAAATATCAAAAGGTCTAACATATGTATAATTGGAGTCTGAGAAGGAAATGAGAGAATGGGACAGAAAAAAAGTTTAAAAAAATAGTGGCTGAAATTTCCCCATGTTTGGTGAAAGACAAACATTTACATACCCAAGAATTTTAGTGTACCTCAGATAAACTCAAAACTGGATAAGTACAAAGTACACACCTAGGCACAAAATCAAACTACTAAATACCATACAAAAGGAGACAAGTTTTAAAATATCCACAGGAAAAAAACAACATATTTTATACAAGAGAAGAATGATATAAATATTAATGACTTGTCATGAGAAAGGAAGTCAGAAGGCAGTGGAACATCTTTAATGCATTAAAAGAAAGAAAAAGAAGCTATCAACTCAGAATCACATATCCAGTAAGAATATATTTCCATAATGAAAATGAAACATTCACGGCCAGGTGCGGTGGCTCATACCTGTAATCCCAGCACTTTTGCAGGGCTGAGGCAGGTGGATCACGAGGTCAGGAGATCGAGACCATCCTGGCTAACACGGTGAAACCCCGTCTCTGCTAAAAATACAAAAAAAAAAAATTAGCCAGGCATGATGGCACGTGCCTGTAGTCCCAGCTACTCAGGAGGCTGAGGCAGGAGAATGGCATGAACCCAGGAGGCAGAGCTTGCAATTAGCTGAGATCGCACCACTGCACTCCAGCCTGGGCTACAGAGCAAGACTCTGTCTCAAAAAAAAAAAAAAAGAAAGAAAGAAAGAGAGAGAGAGAGAGGGAGGGAGGGAGAAACATTCATTCAGATAAATTCATACAAGGAGTTTTCATCACCATCAGACCTGCATGAAAGAAATGCTAAAGGAAGTTCTTCAGATAGAAGGGAAATGATACCAAAAGAACCTTAGATTACAGCAAGGAACAAAAAGCACCAGAAATGGCAAACATGTGGGAAAATACAAAAGATGGTTTCCCTTTAATTTCTTTAAAATGCATTGTGGCTGTTTGAAGCAAAAATTATTACAGTATATTGCTGGGTTTATAGTGTATGTAGATGTGATATACATGATAATTATATATCAATAAAGGATGGGGGGGCTTATGGTTAAGGAGTCTATAAACTTGCAAGGTTTTATATTCAACAAGAAGTACAAGTGACTGGCCAACGTCCTTTTCTTTTAATTTTTAATTTTTATTATACTTTAATTTCTAGAGTACATGTGCACAACATGCAGGTTTATTACATATGTATGTATGTATGTGCCATGTTAGTGTGCTGCACTGCTAACTCATCATTTACATTAAGTATATCTCCTAATGCTATCCCTCCCCTGTCTCCCCACTCCATGACAGGTCCCGGTGTGTGATGTTCCCCACCCTGTGTCCAAGTGTTCTCATTGTTCAATTCCCACCTATGAGTGAGGACATGTGGCATTTGGTTTTCTGTCCTTGCAATAGTTTGCTCAGAATGATGGTTTCCAGCTTCATCCATGTCCCTACAAAGGACATGAACTCATCCTTTTTTATGGCTGCATAGTATTCTGTGGTGTATATGTGCCACATTTTCTTAATCCAGTCTCTCATTGATGGACATTTGGGTTAGTTCCAAGTCTTGCTATTGTGAATAATGCCACAATAAATATACGTGTGCACGTGTCTTTATAGCAGCATGATTTATAATCCTTTGGGTATATACCCAGTAATGGGATGGCTGGGTCAAATGGTATTTCTAGTTCTAGATCCTTGAGGAATCTCCACACTGTCTTGCACAGTGGTTGAACTAGTTTACAGTCCCACCAACAGTGTAAAAGTGTTCCTATTTCTCCACATCTTCTCCAGCATCTGTTGCTTCCTGACTTCTTAATGATTGCTATTCTAACTGGTGTGAGATGGTATCTCATTGTGGTTTTGATTTGCATTTCTCTGATGGCCAGTGATGATGAGCATTTTTTTCATGTGTCTGTTGGCTGCATAAATGTCTTCTTTTGAGAGGTGTCTGTTCACATCCTTTGACTACTTTTTGATGGGGTTGTTTGATTTTTTCTTGTAAATTTGTTTAAGTTCTTTGTAGATTCTGGATATTAGCCCTTTGTCAGATGGATAGATTGTAAAAATTTTCTCCCATTCTGTAGGTTGCCTGTTCACTCTGATGGTAGTTTCTTTTGCTGTGCAGAAGCTCTTTAGTTTAATTAGATCCCAGTTTTCAATTTTGGCTCTTGTTGCCATTGCTTTTGGTGTTTTAGTCATGAAGTCCTTGCCCATGCCTATGTCCTGAATGGTATTGCCTAGGTTTTCTTCTAGGGTTTTTATGGTTTTAGGTCTAANTAATGTGGTTTTTGTCTTTGGTTCTGTTTAGATGATGGATTATGTTTACTGATTTGCATATGTTGAACCAGTCTTGCATCCCAGGGATGAAACCAACTTAATTGTGGTGGATAAGCTTTTTGATGTGCTGCTGGATTTGGTTTGCCAGTAGTTTATTGAGGATTTTTGCATCGATGTTCATCAGGTATGTTGGTCTAAAATTCTCTTTTTTTGTTGTGTCTCTGCCAGGCTTTGGTATCAGGATGATGCTGGCCTCATAAAATGAGTTAGGGAGGATTCCTTCTTTTTCTATTGATTGGAATATTTCAGAAGCAATGGTACCAGCTCCTCTTTGTACCTCTGGTAGAATTTGGTTGTGAATCCGTCTGGTCCTGGACATTTTTTTGGTTGGTAGGCCCTTAATTATTGCCTCAATTTCAGAGCCTGTTATTGGTCTATTCAGGGATTCAACTTCTTCCTGGTTTAGTCTTGGGAGGGTGTATGTATCCAGGAATTCATCCATTTCTTCTAGATTTTCTAGTTTATTTGCATAGAGGTGTTTATAGTATTCTCTGATGGTAGTTTGTATTTCTGTGGGATCAGTGACGATATCCCCTTTATCATATTTATTGCATCTATTTGATTCTTCTCTCTTTTCTTCTTTATTAGTCTTGCTAGTAGTCTACCAATTTTGTTGATCTTTTCAATAAACCAGCTCCTGGATTCATTGATGTTTTGAAGGGATTTTATGTCTCTATCTTCTTCAGTTCTGCTCTGATCTTAGTTATTTCTTGCCTTCTGCTAGCTTTTGAATGTGTTTGCTCTTGCTTCTCTAGTTCTTTCCATTGTGATGTTAGGGTGTCACTTTTAGATCTTTCCTGCTTTCTCTTTTGGGTATTTAGTGCTATAAATTTCCCTCTACACATTGCTTTAAATGTGTCCCAGAGATTTCGGTATGTTGTGTCTTTTTTCTCATTGGTTTCAAAGAACATCTTTATTTCTGCCTTCATTTCATTATGTACCCAGTAGTCATTCAGGAGCAGATGTTCAGTGTCCACGTAGTTGAGCAGTTTTGAGTGAGTTTCTTAATCCTGAATTCTAGTTTGATTGCACTGTGGTCTAAGAGACAGTTTGTTATAATTTCTGTTCCTTTACATTTGCTGAGGAGTGGTTTACTTCCAACTATGTGGTCAATTTTGGAATAAGTGTGATGTGGTGCTGAGAAGAATGTATATTCTGTTGATCTGGGGTGGAGAGTTCTGTAGATATCTATTAGGTCTGCTTGGTGCAGAGCTGAGTTCAATTCCTGGATATCCTTGTTAACTTTCTGTCTCGTTGATCTGTCTAATGTTGATAGTGGGGTGTTAAAGTCTCCCATTATTATTGTGTGGGAGTCTAAGTCTCTTTGTAGGTCTCTAAGGACTTGCTTTATGAATCTGGATGCTCCTGTATTGGGTGCATATGTACTTAGGATAGTTAGTTCTTTTTGTTGAATTGATCCCTCTACCATTATGTAATGGCTTCTTTGTGTCTTTTGATCTTTGTTGGTTTAAAGTCTGTTTTATCAGAGACTAAGATTGCAATCCCCGCTTTTGTTTTCCATTTGCTTGGTAGATCTTCCTCCATCCCTTTACTTTGAACCTATATGTGTGTCTGCATGTGAGATGGGTCTCCTGAATACAGCACACTGAGAGGTCTTGACTCTTTATCCAATTTGCCAGTCTGTGTCTTTTAATTGGAGCATTTAGCCCATTTACATTTAAGGTTAATATTGTTATGTGTGAATTTGATCTTCTCATTATGATGTTAGCTGGTTATTTTGCTCATTAGTTGATGCGGTTTCTTCCTAGCATTGAGGGTCTTTACAATTTGGCATGTTTTTGCAGAGGCTGGTACAGGTCGTTCTTTTCCATGTTTAGTGCTTCCTTCAGGAGCTCTTGTAAGGCAGGCCTGGTGGTAACAAAATCTCTCAGCATTTGTTTGTCTGTAAAGGATTTTATTTCTCCTTCCCTTATGAGGTTTAGTTTGGCTGGATATGAAATTCTGGGTTGGAAATTATTTTCTTTAAGAATGTCGAATATTGGCCCCCACTCTCTGCTGGATTGTAGAGTTTCTGCCAAGAGATCCACTGTTAGTCTGATGGGCTTCCCTTTGTGGATAACTCGACCTTTCTCTCTGGCTGCCCTTAACATTTTTTCCTTCATTTCAACTTTGGTGAATCTGACAATTATGTGTCTTGGAGTTTCTCTTCTCAAGGAATATCTTTGTGGTGTTCTCTGTATTTTCTGAATTTGAATGTTGGCCTGCCTTGCTAGGTTGGGGAAGTTCTCCTGGATAATATCCTGAAGAGTGTTTTCCAACTTGGTTCTATTCTCCCCGTCACTTTCAGGTACACCAATCAGACATAGATTTGGTCTTTTCACATAGTCCCATGTTTCTCGGAGGCTTTGTTCATTTCTTCTTAGTCTTTTTTCTCTACACTTCTCTTCTTGCTTAATTTCATTAATTTGACCTTCAATCACTGATACCCTTTCTTCCACTTGATCAAATCAGTGACTGAAGCTTGTGCATGCATCACGTGGTTCTCGTGTCATGGTTTTCAGCTCCATCAGGTCATTTAAGGTCTTCTCTATGCTGTTTATTTTAGTTAGCCATTCATCTAATCTTTTTTCAAGGTTTTTAGCTTCTTTGCAATGAATTCGAACATCCTCCTTTAGCTTGGAGAAGTTTGTTATTACTGATCGTCTGAAGCCTTCTTCTCTCAACTCATTAAAGTCATTCTCTGTCCAGCTTTGTTCCATTGCTGGACTTCTTTTGGAGGAGAAGAGGTGCTGCCTTCCTTTGGAGAAGAGGTGCTCTGATTTTTAGAATGTTCAGCTTTCCTGCTCTGGTTTCTCCCCATCTTTGTGGTTTTATCTACCTTTGGTCATTGATGATGGTGACGTACAGATGGGGTTTAGGTTTGGATGTCCTTTCTGTTTGTTAGTTTTCCTTCTAACAGTCAGGACCCTCAGCTGCAGGTCTGTTGGCATTTGCTGGAGGTCCACTCCAGACCCTGTTTGCCTGGGTATCACCAGTGGAGGCTGCAGAACAGCCAATATTGCAGAATGGAAAATGTTGCTGCCTGATCCTTCCTCTGGAAGCTTCGTCTCAGAGGAGCACCCGGCTGTATGAGGTGTCAGTCAGCCCCTACTGGGAGGTGTCTCTCACTTAGGCTACTCGGGGGTCAGGGATTCACTTGAGGAGGCAGTCTGTCCATTCTCAGATCTCAAACTCCATGCTGGGAAAACCACTACTCTCTTCAAAGCTGTCAGACAGGGACATTTAAGTCTGCAGAAGTTTCTGCTGCCTTTTGTTCAACTACACCCTGCTCCCAGAGGGGAAGTCTACAGAGGCAGGCAGGCCTCCTTGAGCTGTGGTGGGCTCCACCCAGTTCGAGCTTCCTGGCCGCTTTGTTTACCTACTCAAGCCTCAACAATGGCAAACGCCCCTCCCCCAGCCTTGCTGCCACCTTGCTGTTTGATCTCAGACTGCTGTGCTAGCAGTGAGCGAGGCTCTGTGGGCATGCGATATAATCTCCTGGTGTGCTATTTCCTAAGACCACTGGAAAAGCACAGTATTAGGGTGAGAGTGTCCCGATTTTCCAGGTACCATCTGTCATGGCTTCTCTTGTCTAGGAAAGGGAATTCCCTGGCCCTTTGTGCTTCCCAGGTGAGGTGATGCCCTGCCCTGCTCCATGGGCTGCACCCACTGTCCGACAAGTCCCAGAGAGATGAACCTGGTACCTCAGTTGGAAATGCAGAAATCATCCATCTTCTGTGTCGCTTATGCTGGGAGCTGTAGACTGGAGCTGATCCTATTCAGCCATCTTGGAACCTCCAATCATTGCCAATGTCCTTTAGTCAGGAAGGTAGAATAAAGTGTGACTAATGTCCAAATCCCATCATTCTCTTTTGGCTACAAGAGACAAGAAAAGTGAATGGGTAGGAGGAGAAGTCAAGACAGTGAAGAGACTCGGGCAGCTTCATGTAGCCTCAGGGGCCCAAAAGTTTGCTGAATACAGAGGATTCCCAGGCCTTGGAGTCTGACCTAATGAATGACAGGGTATAGGGATGAGGCAGCAGGAGGTGCCGAAGCAAAGACTCACTTTCCCATTAAGCCTTGCAGTTAGACCTTGTGTCTGAGCAGTTGTGCCTGGAAAAGTGACCTCCAGACAGGTTAGGAAGGTCCCTATTGCCACAGTGAATCCTGCCCTTGCCCCCTGGCCAGGGAGCAGCTAATCCTCCATGGCAGCTATCCAGGCTCCATGGAGTCTTTGATGAAGACCAGGACAAGGTAGATTGCAATTCTCATGGGAGGGAGCTGGGTTTTCCTCGGTATTCTCTTTTTTCTCTTTCTGCCGGGTGTGACCAAATCCTCATATTAAATTTCCCCTGCTGAGATCCTGGAACGATTTCTGTTTTCCTGACTGGCTCCTGCTGATTCAGAAAGAAACAGAGCTGCTTCTCCAGGGAGCCTGCCGTGTTTTACAAGCTACAGAGTGGGACAGAGGGCAGGGGAGGGGCTTTGGGCTAAGGTGGTCCCGAGTCCAAATCCCTTCTCTGATTTTACCCCCTGAGTGACTTTGGACAAGCTACTTAATTCTCTGCGCTTCAGTTTCCTCACCTGAAAATCGGGTTAGTAACACAAACCTGATTAATCTTCGGTACCAGATACATAAAACCAATTTGAACCAATTAGGCAAAAGGATGAAATTATTCTGGAAAGTTTCCAGAAGAGTAACCACCAAGTGCAAAGGGCAAGAAGGCGGGGGTCTGGCTCACCTCTCCTAGAACTGGAATCAGGATCTCAAACGCATTCAGGATCTCTCTGCCCCTCAGAGCTGCTTCCCAGTTTGTGGTCCCGATTCTTATCACAGAGCATCTTCTCCATGTGGTGAAGGAAGATGGCCTCTCTCAGTTTCCAGACTCTTGCCCTCACAGCTTTGCCCACAGAAGAAACCACTCCTCCTGACCAGGCCCAACTCAGTAGTGTCCAAGGAAAGGCTCAATTGACCAGGGAGGTTATGAGTTCAGTCCTGCACACACACATAAGGGATGACAGCTGCCAGTCAGTGACAACACATCTAGGTCTTGCAAAAACCTGGGTATTTTCACGTGACTCTTCCCATTTCACAGATGAGCAAGCTGAGGCTCAGAGAAGGAGGGGCTTGACCACAGTCATGTGGTTTTCATCTAAATAATACCGGACATTATGTCATTAAAAACCAGGTTATGGCTGGGTGGCTCATGCCTGTAAACCCAGAACTTTGGGAAGCTAAGGTGGGCAGATCACAAGGTCAAGAGATGGAGACCATCCTGGCCAACATGATGAAACCGTGTCTCTACTAAAAATATAAAAATTAGCCGGGCTTGGTGGCGCATGACTGTAGTCCCAGCTACTCAAGAGGCTGAGGCAGGAGAATCACCTGAACCCAGGAGGCGGAGGTTGCAGTGAGCCGAGATGGTGCCACTACACTCCAGCCTTGTAAAAGAGCGAGACTCCATCTCAAATAAATAAATAAATAAATAAATATATATATAACAGGTTATTAGCTGGGCACACTGGCACACACCTGTAATCCCCGCACTTTGAGAGGCTGAGACAGGAGGGTCACTTGGGGCCAGGAGTTCAAGACCATCATGGACAACAAAACGACAACCCATCTCTACCAAAAAGAAAAAAAAAAATTTTTGAGACAGAGTCTCACTCTGTCGCCCAGGCTGGAGTGTAGTGGCGCGACCTCAGTTCACTGCCCCCTACGCCTCTCGGATTCAAGCGATTCTTGTGCCTCAACCTTCCAAGTAGCTGGGATTACAGGCACACATTGCCATGCCCAGCTAATTTTTGTATTTTTTGGAAGGGACGGGGTTTCGCCATATTGGCCAGCCTGGTCTTGAACTCCTGGCCTCAGATGATCCGCCTGCCTTGGCCTCCCAAGTGCTGGGATTACAGGTATGAGAAACATTCATTTTAATTAGCTGGGTGTGGTGGTGCATGCCTGTAGTGCTAGCTTTTGGAAAGGCAAGGCAAGAGGATCACTTGAGTTTAGGTGAGACTGCACCTCAGCCTGGGTGACAGGGTGAGGCCTCATCTCAAAACAAAAATCCCAAAATAACTGGCAGCAGCGCAGGCTCAGAGGAAAGCAGCTGGATGTGAGTGAGTGTACTTCAGCAGGCAAGGAGGGAAGAAGGCTGCGTTCGCTTCATGCCTACAATGTGCAAGGCACTGGCAATAAACATGGGAGAGCCATGCCTCCAGTGTCTACCCTGTTTTGAAAAAGGGAAGAAAATGGGGTTCAGAATGGTTCCATACCCAATTCTAGGCTCCACAACTTAGAGACAGGGCTGGATTTCAAATCTGAGTCTTGCAGGTTCTGTGCATTACTCATCACAGTAGCTGTATGCCCAGGCTCCTCGGGAAGTTTCTCGCTATTGGACAGACTCAGGATTGGATGACATTCCCTGGCACCGTTTCCTCTGGTTTTAAATGCCAGCAGAGTACAGGTCCCTCTGGGGGTCGTGGCATTTGAAAAAATGCAGGGAAAGGGTCCAGAGAAACCAAAAATGATGATCAAGGAGCAGAAAGGGTTTTCTGAGGAAGCGTAAAGACAAACTGGGCTGTTGCATTGCTGGTGACCTCCCTCTGGCACTTCTCCAGCCCTATCTCTGTCTGACCCTCCAGTCACACTAAATTTTTTACAGCTTCCTGAATATGTCATCATTTTCTGCCTCCAAGCCTTTGTAGAAACGGCTTTCTTTACGTAAAACACCTTTCCTACTCTCATCCAAACCCTGCCCTCCTGGCAAACTCCTATACATCCCTCAAAACCCATTTCAGTCATCTCCTCTGTGAAGTCCTCCTGTTTCCTAGCAATGGACCCTTCCTGCTTCATACCCTAGGGATGATTGCTTCTTTGTCCATTAGCACACCTAAGACTTCCTCTAAAACAGTGGTGGTTCTCCGCCCCCATGTGCGGGATGTGCTTGCTGTGTCAGAGTCACCTCAGGAGTGATTTCGAGACAGTCAAGCCCAGGCCCTGCTCTGGGAAAATCTGACTCAGAGAGTCTGGAGTGGGGTCAGATGTCAGAAATGTAAGTAGATGCTCCAAGTGCTTACGATGCTCAGCCAGGTGTGGAGAGCACTGAGGTGCACCCCTGGAAAGCAGGGCCTTCTCCTCCATACCAGGGCCTGGCTCACAGGAGTGGCCAGTGAGTGGGGAGAGAAGGAAGGGAGTGTGTCCAGCATTGGTTCCTTCCGGTGGGTTCTTGGTCTCACTGCCTTCAAGAATGAAGCCGTGGACCCTCGCCATGAGTATTAGTTTTTAAAGATGGTGTGTCCAGAGTTTGTTCCTTCAGATGTTCACACGTGTCCAGGGTTTCTTCCTTTTGGTGGATTCATGGTCTTGCTGGCTTGAGTGAAGCCGCAGACCTTCGCAGTGAGTGTTACAGCTCTTAAAGATGGTGCGTCCAGAGTTCTTTGTTCCTCCCGGTGGGTTCACGGTCTCGCTGACTTCAGGAGTGAAGCTGCAGACCTTCGCAACGAGTGTTACAGCTCTTAAAGATGGCGCATCTGGAGTTGTTTGTTCCTCCCGGTGAGTTGGTGGTCCCGCTGACTTCAGGAATGAAGCTGCAGACCTTGGCAGTCAGTGTTACAACTCTTAAAGATTGCGCGTCTGCAGTTGCTCCTCGCGGTGGGTTTGTGGTCTTGCTGACTTCAGGAGTGAAGCTGTAGATCTTCGCATGAGTGTTACAGCTCACAAACGTAGTGCAGACCTAAAGACTCAGCTGCGCCAAGATTTATTGCCAAGGAGCAAAAGAACAAACCTTCTACAGCTTGGAAGGCGACCAAAACAGGTTGCCCACGCTGCCTCTGGTGGCCAGCTTTTAGTCCCTTATTTGGCCCCACCCACATCCTACTGATTGGTCCATTTTACAGACGACTGACTGGTCCATTTTACAGAGTGCTGATTGGTCCATTTTTACAGAGTGCTGACTGGTGCGTTTACAAACCTTTAGCTAGACACAGTGCTGATTGGTGTGTTTACAAACTTTTAGCTAGACAGAAAAGTTCTCCAAGTCCCCATCTGACCCAGAAGCTCAGCTGGCTTCACCTCTCAGGAGGGAGGGAGGGAAAAAAAGAGAGAGGGAGAGAGGAAGGAAGGGAGGGAGGGAAAAAGGAAAGAAAGGAGGGAGGGAGGAAGGAAAGGAGGGTAGGAGGGAGAAAGGAAAGAAGGGAGGAAGGAAGGAGGGAGGGAGGGATAGGAAAGAGAGAGAATGGAAAAATAGAATTAAAGAAAAATGGGGCCAAGCAGGGTGGCTCATGCCTGTAATCCCAGCACTTTAGGAGGCCAAGGTGGGCAAATCCCCTGAGGTCAGGAGTTTGAGACCAGCCTGGCCAACATGGTGAAACCCTGTCTCTACTAAAAAATACAAAAACTAGCCAGGTATGGTGGTGGACACCTGTAATCCCAGCTACTCAGAAGGCTGAGGCAGGAGAATCACTTGAACCCGGGAGATGAGGTTGCAGTGAGCTCAGATGGCACCACTGTACTCCAGCCTGGGTGACAGAGTGAGAACCTGTCAAAAAAAAAAAAAAAAAAAAAAAGAAAAAGAAAAAGAAAGAAAAATGAAAGGAGGGAGGAAGGAAGGAGGGAGGTGGGAGGGACTGGAGAGGGAGGAAGGGAGAAAGGTGAGTAGAGAAAGGTGAGAGGATGAAAATGGGCATGAGCAGAAAGCGGCAGGAGGCGGGGGTCTCGGGTGTGATGCCTCTAGGTCATTCTACCTCGCCCCTTGTTGGCAAAGATGCCACTTCTAGCGTTAGACATGCCAGGGTTTGAGTCCTGCTTCTGCCGCTCACCAGCTGTGTGTGCCTTGGCAAGTCACTCGACCTCTCTGTTTTCTCCACCTACAGTGATAACTGCTGTGCCTGCCTCACCACAATGTTCTCAGGATTTAGCAAGCTCTTAGGATCAGCACCTTTCAAGCATTTGTATGCACGAGAAGCAGTGGGGGATTTATGAAAATCTAGGTTCCGACTCGTTTATGTTCGGCTGGAGCCTGGGATTCTGCAGTGCAAACAACACTGCAGGTGGAGTCTGTGCTGCTGGTCTGTGGACCAACTTTGTGTAGTGAGGATACAGATCAAAAGTCAGACACCTTGCCCCTAAGGGAATTTACCTGATTCTCTGCAACAGGTTGGGAATGAGGCCAGGAGTGCCCCTTTACAGAGCAGGTTGTGTGTGCCAAACCCGGTGCTCAGCTCCACCACACCCTCCTCACTGAGCTGGGAGGCCCTGGTTTTCTCAGAACTTGAGCAATAATGATCGTGCGTTGTTCCAACCACACTGAGTTTCTTATTTCATCTGTAGCAAGTTTCCATAAACTAGGAGGCTTAAAAAACACATTTATTCTCTTATGGTTCTGGAGGCCGGAAGTATGAAATGAGCCTTAGGGGGCTCAAATCAAGATGTCGGTAGGGGTGGTTCCCTCTGGAGGCCCTGGGGGGAATCCACTCCCTGACTCTCCTAGCTGCTGCTCGTGTTCCTCGGCTTGTGGCGGCATGACTTGGATCTCTGCTTCTGTGGTCAACATTGCCTCATTCTCCTCTTTCTGATCTCCTGGCTCCTTCTTGTAAGGACCCTTGTGATTACATCGAGTCTATCTCCCCATGTCAACAGCCTTAACTTTTTTATATGCAAAGTCCATTTTATCATGTCAGGCAACGCAGTCACCGGTTCTGGGGATTAGAGAGTGGATTTCTTTGGAGGCTATTGCTCTGCCAACCACAACTGCCCAGGCCTCTCATCAGAACCTCCCAGGCCAGACCCTGACCACAGATCTTAGGATGCCCATCCTCTCCCTAGAGGAAATCTCCCATCATGATCCCTTTGCAGTCCAGGCTTTGAGCTGAAGCGGTGGCTGTGAGATGGCTGTGAGACTCATTCCTTAGCATGGATGCTTCCTCTCCCTGCATTGATCTCCCAAGGGTCAGAGGCTGAAGGAGCAGGGCCAAGGTCACGCTGTCCCTGGAGCACCGGAGCACATGCTTGCCATAAAGCACACTGCTCATAAGAGCCAGGCCAGAGGTGACCTCTCCGGCAGCAAATCCATCAGGAGAAAATTGATAGGCAGGCCAGCCAGAAGATGGACAGAGCATTGCTAAGGAGGCAGGGGTGGTTGGCCATTGACGAGTAAAAGGAATTTGAAAAAATCCAGCCTGATTTTTTCCTAAAACAGTTATTCCCTTAACCCCATGGTCTCTGACACAGTGGGATGAGCTGGGTTCACTGGCCGAGGGGGTCACATATTCTGAGCCAATTAATGGCTTTTGGAGGCAAGCTGGGTAACAGGTACCCATTCCTGCTTAGTGTCTGGGTCAAAGGATTGGCCCACAAGGCAAACAGATCCACCCCTTGGCTTGCCCACCATGGCTATCGGTGCAAAGACAGTGCTTTAGATCTGGAGGTAGGGTGGCCAACCATCCCAATTTTCCTGGGAATCTGACGGGAAAACTGGGACATGTTGGGTCACCGTACCTGTAGGCAGCTGTACAAACCCAGCAGTGGGCTTGGTTACTGCCTACCCTCCAGCCCCCGGCAACTTGGCAGGCCTCTTAACGCCTTCAGCTGGCAGGGCACATCACTGTTACAAAAGATTCTCCAAGTGAAGCAATGTCAGTGGTGACAGCTGGAGCTTAGGGGCTCCTGGAGAGGACAGCCCTCTCCACTGGGGCTACTGAGTCACACTGGTTCAATGTCTGGGTGATTCCAGAGCCTGATTTCTCTCAAGTCACTAGGGATGGGCAGAGGTGGGGCTCAGGCTGGAAGGAGAAAAGGAATTAAATCCCCAAGTTAAGATTCCACTGCAAAAGCTGAATGCCCATTCAGAAGCCTGCAATGAGGGCATGGCTTTTCAGGGTCAAAGGTACCCATGCTGGGGGCCCTGGACCTGCTGCTGGGAGGAAGTGTGCTGTGGTGGGAAAGGGGATGCTGGGGCCGGAGGGACCCTGGATTTCCTGCTTCCCAGCAGAGTGACCTTGAGCAAACCCCCTAGTGTCTCTGAGTTTTTCCTCACTGGAAAAAAAGAGGCTAATGACACCTCTGCACAGAGTTAAGACAAACAATAAACAACCAGCATGTGAACTTGCCTAATACCCAGTAGGTCGCTCCTGTCCTCAGGCCCAGACCAAGGTCAATAGGAAAACAATTTAGTAACCAGAGGCTGCCTGGTGAGCCCTGAATTAGAGTAAAGGGAGCTGGATAAACCCAGGGCTGTTTTATCCAAGCCCTGGACCCAGGGCCTTTCTCTCCCTCTCTCTCTCTCTCTTTCTCTCTGCTGCTCCTTATTCAGTATTTCTTTTATTTTTATTTTTTAATTTTTTTGAGAAAGGGTCTCACTCTGTCACCCACACTGGAGTGCAATGGTGCAATCAAGGCTCACTGTAACCTCTGCCTCCTGGGCTCAAGCAATTCTCCCACCCCAGCCTCCCAAGTAGCGGGGACTACAGGTATACACCACCATGCCAGGTTAATTTATATATTTTTGATAGAGATAGGGTTTTGCCATGTTGTCCAAGCTGGTCTCAAACTCCTGAGCTCAAGCGATCCTTCTATCTCGGCCTCCTAAAGTGCTGGGATTACAGGCGTGAGCCACTGCACCTAGCTCTTCTTCAGTATTTCTTACGAGTCCCCTGGCCCTCCCATCCTTCCAGCAGTCCCTCGTGTTGCCTGTGTTGCAGATGATTTGATTCTAGCTCCATTATATGACACACAGACACTCTGCTAGGCTTTTGAAATTTTTTTAAGATAAGTGGTTTAATTTGACCATCCAGCAACCCTTTGGCGGTAAGTATTGCTCTTCCCATTTTACAGATGTGGAAACTGAGGTTTGGAGAGGTTGAAGAAATATTACTTAGGGTCATGCCAATTCAGGCTCACACCTCCAGGCTTCAAATTCAGTGCTTTCTCCCCATGAAGCAGACCCCACAACAGAGGTCATGTTAGTAGGGTGTCCCCTGCAGAGGATTTAAGGGGGCAGCCCACTCTAGCTGAACTGCTACATTCACACAGCACCGGGAAGGTACCGTCATGCTTTGGGCCACTTCCTGATTACAGGACTGGTAGAAGGTTCTTTTCTAAAGAATATGGGCTCCTTCTCAGTCCCCACTCAGCCGCTGACAGAGAATGTCCCAGTTCTCCCATCTGACTTACCACCCCCGATCCCTCACCAAGGACAGTGTGGGCCAACTCCCCTCCACTGATAGAAATGGAAGTGACAACCACAACTTCCTTTTGTAAGAGAAAAGGGAATTTATTACATTGAGTAGAAAAGGATATACTCAAGTAGGAGTACAACACGTCCCAGTCCTGTGGCTTCAGCCTAACGTGTCTAGAGTCATTTCTGTTTTACTGACTAGACTCTTACCACAAGTTTGAACACACTCACTCTCTCTCTCTCTCTATATATATATATATATTTATATATGTGAATATATATACACACACATGGAATTAATAAACATGCATTAAATACAACAATAGCATCTACACTGGGAGGGAGTTAGTGGAGTCAAACTGATTTAAGAGTCTTTCAGTATGGCGATTCCTCAAGAATCTAAAACTAGAAGTACCATATGACCCAGCCATCCCATTACTGGGTATATACCCAAAGGATTATAAATCATGCTGCTATAATGACACATGCACACGTATGTTCATTGCGGCACTATTCACAATAGCAAAGACTTGGAATCAACCCAAATGTCCATCAGTGACAGACTGGATTAAGAAAATGTGGCACATATACACCATGGAATACTATGCAGCCATAAAAAAGGATGAGTTTGTGTCCTTTGTAGGGACATGGATGGAGCTGGAAACCATCATTCTTAGCAAACTATCGCAAGAACAGAAAACCAAACACCGCATGTTCTCACTCATAGGTGGGAACTGAACAATGAGATCACTTGGTCTTGGGAAGGGGAACATCACACACCGGGGCCTATTATGGGGAGGGGGGAGGGGGAGGGATTGCATTGGGAGTTATACCTGACGTAAATGACGAGTTGATGGGTGCTGACGAGTTGATGGGTGCAGCACACCAACATGGCACAAGTATACATATGTAACAAACCTGCACGTTATGCACATGTACCCTAGAACTTAAAGTATAATAATAAAAAAAAAAAAAAAAGAAAAAGAAAAAAAAAAGGGTCTTTCATTGTTTAGGAGGAAGGTGAAAGTTTTTGATCAACTTTTGGCTTTGGTAGATTGATAATGCATGTTGCTGGGTGCAATGAGACACATAGTCCCAGCTACTCAGGAGGAGGATGAGGTGGAAGGATCACCTGAGCCGAGGAGTTTGAGACCCTGTCTCTCAAAATAAAAAACAATGTGTGCTGTACCTTCTGAGGCAATCACTAAAAAATGGGAAAAGATGTTTTTACAAATTAAAATTAACTTTTTTTCTAGAGTCAGTTACTCCCAAAAAGGGCAAGAAAGGAGACAAAAAGCAATATGGGGCATGCAGGACAAATGGAAAACAAAATAAGATGGTAAATTTAAACCCAAAGATACATAGTATATTGATTATATAATTATTCTAGTTAAAGGGTAAAGATTATCAACATGATTTTAAAATAAAATTCCAACTATGTGCTTTTTACAAAAGATACATAATAATACATAAAGGGCAAATGCAGAAGGATATAAAAATATAAACCATGCAAATACTAACCAAAAGAAAACCTCTGTATAGTATGTTAATTATTATAAATATCCATGTTATTAATAGCTGACAAAGTAGACATTAAGTTAAAAGAAGTTACAAAGGCCGGGTGTGGTGGCTCACGCCTGTAATCCCAGCACTATGGGAGGCCGAGGCGGGCAGATCACGAGGTCAGGAGATCAAGACCATCCTGGCTAATACGGTGAAACCCCGTCTCTACTAAAAATACAAAAAAATTAGCTGGGTATGGTGGTGGGTGCCTGTAGTCCCAGCTACTAGGGAGGTTGAGGCAGGAGAATCACTTGAACCTGGGAGGCAGAGGTTGCAGTGAGCCAAGATCATACCACTGCACTCCAGCCTGGGCGATAGAGCAAGACTCTGCCTCAAAAAAAAAAAAAAAAAAGAAGTTAGGAAAGAGGATCACTTCGTAATGGTAAAAGGGTCAATTCACCTAGAAAACATAACAATTATAAGTCACATGCAAAAGAATTGTAAAGGAAAACCAAAACTGTCATTATTTGCAGATGATATAAACTTTGTATATAGAAAATCCAAAAGGGTCTATGGGTGAATTATTAGAGTTAATAAGAAAGCTTGACAAAATTTAATACAAATAAAATCATTCACATTTCTGCATATCAGCAACCAGAAGTAAAAAAAAAAAAGTTTTTTTAAACAGCTATTTACAGGATCATCAAGGATATTAAATTACTAGGAATAAAACTAACAAAAGGTGTGCAATCTGTTTGTGGTATAATTATAAATATGTACTGAGAGACATTTTAAAAAGACTTCAAAAAAGCAGAAACATACCTTTCACCACATACAAAAGTTAACTCAAAATAGATCCCAAACCTAAATGTAAATACTGAAACTATACAAAGAAAACATAGCAGAATGCCCCTGTGACCGGGGTTAAGCAAAGATTTCTCTTTTTTTTTTTTTTTTTTGAGACAGTCTCACTCTATTTCCCAGGCTGGAGTACAGTGGCGCCATCTCAGCTCACTGCAAACTCTGCCTCCCAGGTTCAAGCGATTCTCTTGCCTCAGTCTCCCGAGTAGCTGGGGTTATAGGCCCATGCCACTGTGCCCGGCTAAGTTTTGTATTTTTTGTAGAGACAGGGTTTTGCCATGTTGGCCAGGCTGGTCTCGAACTCCTGACCTCAGGTGATCCTGCCCGCATCAGCCTCCCAAAGTGCTGGGATTACAGGCGTGAACCAGTGCGCCCGGCCGCAAAGATTTCTTAAATATGACAAGAAATCACAATCCGTAAATGAACAAATTGATAAAATGAACCTAATCAAAATTAAAACTCTTGCTCTTCAGAAGGCACACAACAGAATAAAAGGACAATCCCAGACTGGGGGAAAAAAAATCTTTGCAAAGCAAATATCTAAAAAATGAGTTATATCCAGAATATAAATAATTCTCAAAACTCAATAATAAGAAAACCACCCGGTTACAAATAAGCAAAAGATTTGAAAAGACACTTCACCGAAGAAGATATATACAGATAAGTTCATATTTTGGGAGGCCAAGGTGGGTGGATCACTTGAGACGAGGAATTCAAGACCAGCCTGGCCACCATGATGAAACCCTGTCTCTAAAAATACAAAAATTAGCCGAGTGTGGTGGTGTAGGCCTGTAATCTCAGCTACACGGGAGGCTGAGGCAGGAGAATCATTTAAGCCCGGGAGGCAGAGGTTGCAGTGAGCAGAGATTGCATCACTGCACTCCAGCTTGGGCAACAGAGTGAGACTCTGCTACTTATTTTTTATTTTGTGGAACTTGATGCACTCATTCTAAACTTTGTATGAAAATGCAGTGGAACAAGAATAGTTCAGAGACCCTTGAAATTTCCCTCACAAGGTAGAAGAATTTGATTCACCAAATATAAAGATTATTATAAATCTGTAATAATTAAGACAATGTAGTGTTAGCTCAGGGATGGACCAATAGACCAATGGAACAGAAAAGAGAGTCCAGAAATAGGTTCATGCTAATATGGACACAGTGTATAATAGAGATGGATTGCAGAGAGGGAGAAAAGGGAGGGCTTTGCAATAAGTAAATGGGTCTTGAGTAGTTGAGTATTCATATTGCGGGGAGGGGGTGAAAATTGTACCCTTATCTCGCACCATACATCAAAATCAATTCTAGATGGAATAAGAACCATGATATATGTCAGAGGCATATTTTTATTTATCTTATTTTTTTTGTTTGTTTGTTTGTTTGTTTGTGAGACAGGATCTCATTCTGTTGCTCAGGCTGGAGTGCAGTGGTGCTATCATAGTTCACTGCATCCTCAAATTCTTCGGCTCAAGTGACTCTCCCACCTCAGCCTCCTGAGTAGCTGGCATTACAGGCACCTGCCACGATGACTGGCTAATTTTTGTACTTTTAGTAGAGACGAGGTTTCACCATGTTAGCCAGGGTGGTCTTGAACTCCTGATCTGCTTGCCTTGGCCTCCCAAAATGCTGGGATTACAGGCATGAGCCACCACGGCTGGCAGAGAAGAAATTCTTAAACATATTCAAAAAAAGTACAAGTCATAAAGGAACACATTAATAAACTCTACTACATTAAAATTTAAAACTTCTGCTCTTAAAAGAGGGAAAAAACAATTCACAGAGTGAGGGAAGATATTTGCAACTCAAAGAACTGACCAAAACAGTAGTAACAAAACTATATAAATACAATTCAACAGCAAATTGGAGGCTAGACACAGTGGTGCACACCCGTAATCCTAGCACTTTGGTGACTGAGGCAAAGCAAATCACTCGAGCCCAGAAGGTCCAGG
The DNA here is from genome assembly GCF_003255815.1 of Theropithecus gelada. Taxonomy (NCBI): domain Eukaryota; kingdom Metazoa; phylum Chordata; class Mammalia; order Primates; family Cercopithecidae; genus Theropithecus; species Theropithecus gelada. Next base: position 5,558,597 of record NC_037684.1, read on the forward strand.
ACAGCCTGGGCAACATGGCAAAACCTTGTCTCTACCAAAAATATAAAAATTAGCCAGGCATGGTGGTGCACGCCTGTAGTCCCAACTACCTGGGAGGCTGAGGTGGGAGGATCGCCTGAACCCAGGAGGTTGAGGCTGCAGTGAGCTGTGATCATGCCACCACACTCCAGCCTGGGCAGCAGAGTGAGACCTCATCTCAAAAAAAAAAAAAAAAATAGGCAAAATTCTTTCTAGGCACTTTATAAAAGAAGAAATCCAAATGGCTAATAAACACATAAAAATGTGCTCAATCTCATTTATAATCAGGAAAATGTAAATTGAAACCAAAAAGAGATATTACTACATACATGCCATAAGGACAGTCAAATGCTGACACTACCAGGTGCTTAGTGAGGATGTGTAGCTGCAGGAACTCTTATACACTGCTTATAAGAACAATAGGCCGGGCACGGTGGCTCAAGCCTGTAATCCCAGCACTTTGGGAGGCCGAGACGGGAGGATCACGAGGTCAGGAGATCAAGACCATCCTGGCTAACCCAGTGAAACCCCATCTCTACTAAAAAATACAAAAAACTAGCCAGGCAAGGTGGTGGGCACCTGTAGTCCCAGCTACTCAGGAGGCTGAGGCAGGAGAATGGCGTAAACCCGGGAGGCGGAGCTTGCAGTGAGCTGAGATCCAGCCACTGCACTCCAGCCTGGGCAACAGAGCGAGACTCCGTCTCAAAAAAAAAAGGAGAACAATAAATTGGTGTAACCACTTTGATTAACAGTTCGGCATTTTCTGGTAAAGTTGAAAAAATAGAACATACTTAGACAAACTCATGCAGTGTATCTGCACCAAAAGTGATGAACAATGAATGTCTGTAGCAGCTTTCTTGTTAAACCAGAATACGAGAAACAGCCCAGATCTCCAAAAATAGGAGATCAGATAAATGAATTGTAGTATATTCATAAATGGAATGCCATATAGCCATGGAAATCGACAAACTATAGCTATATGCAACAACGTAAATGAAGCTTACAAATACAATGTTGAACAAACAATACAAAAGAATACATTTAGAATAATTCAATTTCTTTAAAATATATATGTCAAAATATGCAAAATGAACACATCTTGTTTAGGGGTGAATACATAGGAGAGATGATAAGCAAATGAAAAGCAAGAAAGATATTATCTTGAAAGTCAGGATAGTAGTTATTTCTGGGAAGATATAACTAGAGGATGACCCCTCCCTCTAGAAAATGTGATCCATTGAATGCAAAGATCTGGTGCATTCCTGCTACATGACAGGAAAGATTTTGCAAGTTAATTCATGTGTCTTTTCTTTCTTTCACTCAAGTGTTTCTGCTGCTTGCATCCTCTCTGCTCAGTGTCCAACCTTGGCATTGGCAAAACTCACAAACCTTCACGGTATTTAAGGGTAAAGCTTTGGACAGTAACGGCATTGAAGCAGTTCCTAGGGTCTGGACGGTGTCAGTCATGAGAGCAATTGTTTAGGGCTGAGGTTAGCTACACAAGGAAAAGGTACACAAGGGGGCATGTTGGAGTGCTGGCAATATTCTAGGTGTTCAAGACCGATGAGCTTCTTCCTTAATCATGGAATTGAAGTCTTTCCCTTTAGTCTGATTGGTCCAACCTAAGTCACTTGCTTACCCCTAGCCAATAACTATGGTTAGGGGAACTCCTTAAGCTGATTGACTTAAATCTAGAGTGCTGAACCAATCCCTGGCAAGAGAAGTTAGATTATTTAAATTTAGATAAACCCAGGTCCATCCCTAAAACTGTGGTGGGATGAGCTGCCCCCAAGGCACACAGACCACTTGGGGAAAGAGCGGATATCTGAATTTAATCATAGTTATTTTAAGAAGAAGGAGGAAATGAATGCTGAGAAGGTACCCAGCCACATTAACTGTAACCCTAATTCAGCTGCTGTGATTAAATATTCAGTTACCATTCCCGGCACCACCCAATTGGACCCCAGAACCCTCTTATACCACCCTACCACAGGGCATGGGGGTCTTTTGTTACTCCCTCAGGATTACAGGGCCCAGGTAAAAGCCTGGACACAGTTGAGTCCAGGTCATTGGCACTCCCTATGTGTCAGGAAGGAGAGGAGAGGAACAGCTTTCCTTATTTAGTTCTCTTATTCTTAGAGGGTACTGCTTCCCATCTGTTCTGGGATTCCCCTGAAATAGGAGAGGAATTTGAATGCCAGGTAGTCAGTGGGGGTTGGGGAAGAAGGAAGAACACCCTCTGATTGACAAACCCTGTCCAGATCCATTCCTCCCTTTGCCCCACCAACAGCCTTGTATGGTAGATATGGGTGTCACCATATCCATTGGCAGACGAGGAAACTGAGTCAATGTAAATACCTTGACCAAGTTCACATAGCTAATAATTGGCAAAACTCAAACTTACATCCAACTCATTGACTCTGAAGCTGATTCTCTGGCCGCAGCCTCAGGCTGCCTCCTATTAAGGAGCTTCAGATCATTAATAATGGGAGCAGGTTTGATTGGGAGAGCAAGTGGTTTTTCAGGAAATGCCTCAGAGATGGGAGGCTGGGTCACATTCTACTCAGGACCTTCCTGGAAACTTCAATCCTCAGGAGGCTGGTCCCGCCGAGTTAATGGTTGGCTATTTTGGTCTGCACTTGGCTAATCTGCAAGTCCAACCCACCCATAACCACCATCTTCACCCCCACCCATAACTCAGTATCCAGATAAAGACTGGAAGGGATGATATTCTGGAGACTGGATATGGACTCCCTAGGGTGATTGGAATCAAGAATCTTTCTCCAAACCAACCCATTATCCCACACAGAAATTCTCTAGCACCATGAACCCATGGCTGAGCACCTCTGGGGGCAGGCGCCCACCTCCTCTGCCAGCTGCCCATTCGAGTGTCAGGTGGCCTCCTTGTTAGAACCCCTGACTTCCAGCAAGTCAAAAGGTCCTTCCATGTAATGTCCACATCCTGGTCCAGTTCTGGCCTTGTGCATGGGGTAAGTGTCCCCAAGACATTCCTTCAGAGAAAAGAGGGAAAAAGAGGATTGGGATGAAGAGATACAGGGGTAAGGACAAGGCAGAGAAAAAAAATTTTCTTCTTCAAGGTAAAATTATGAATCCTGAAAGCTTCTCCCCAGACCAGAATTAAACTTAACACTTAGGCCCTGAGCTCTAGTGGGCCGTGCATATCACAAACCCACAAAAATAAATAAGTCGATTAACAAGCACTGGATTGCCTGTAACTCGGGATCCTGCCTCAGCCCTGGCACAGCACAGGTCCAGCCCTAAACAGCTGCTCTCATGACCAACACCGTCCAGACCCTAGGAACTGCTTCAATGCCGTTACTGTCCAAAGCTTTACCCTTAAATACCGTGAAGGTTTGTGGGTTTTGCCAATGCCAAGGTTGGACACTGAGCAGAGAGGATGCAAGCAGCAGAAACACTTGAGTGAAAGAAAGAAAAGACACATGAATTAACTTGCAAAGTCTTTCCTGTCATGTAGCAGGAAGGCACCAGATCCTTGCATTCAATGGATCACATTTTCCAGGGGCTTTGAGTTGTTTCCTTGCTTCTTTGATGCTCCTATTAGTTGTTCTAGAGCTATTCATAAATTAATACGGCATTCTCAAGAGTTGCACAAGAGTGGCTGAGGGATGCTTTGCAATCTTAAGTAATTCATATTAGTCTTAGATTTGTATATATCTAGGTCTAGACGTAATAGACATCAGTGGTCCCCAACCTTTTTGGCACCAGGGGCCGATCTCGTGGAAGATAATTTTTCCATGGACACGGTGTGGGAAATGGTTTCCAGATGAAACTGTTACACCTCAGATCGTCAGACATTATGTTCTCATAAGGAGCACACAACCTAGATCCCTTGGCCAGGCACGGTGGTTCATGCCTGTAATCCCAGCACTTTGGGAGGCCAAGGCAGGTGGATCACTTGAGGTCAGGAGTTTGAGACCAGCCTCGTCAACTGGTGAATCCCAGTCTCTACTAAAAATACAAAAATTAACCAGGCATGGTGGCGAGCGCCTGTAATCCTGGCTACTCAGGAGGCTGAGGCAGGAAAATTGCTTGAACCTGGGAGGCGGAGATTGCGGTGAGCCAAGACTGTGCCATTGCACTCCAGCCTGGGCAATAAGAGTGAAATCCCATCTCAAAACAAACAAACAAACAAACAAAAAAAAAAAAAAAAAACAAGGAGCACAAAACCTAGATCCCTCACATGCACAGTTCACAATAGGGTTTGCCCTCCTATAAGAATCTAATGCCACCACTGATCTGACAGGAGATGGAGTCATGCGGTAATGTGAGCAATGGGAAATGGCTGTAAATACAGACGAAGCGTCACTCACTCGCCTGCCACTCACCTCCTGCTGCGCCGCCCTGTTCCTAACAGGCCATGGCCTTGGGGCTGGAGACCCCTGATACATATGAAGCATGATACTAATTCTTTACATTGTCAGACATTGAACTGCAGAACTACAAATAGCTTTTAAATAAAAATATTTAATAAGATTTAATTATCAAAAACTAAAAATGATTTTATTAAATAACTTTATTAGTTTCATATTAATTATAACTTATATTTTACCTTTAATTTTAATAGATAATTTGGAATGGGGTCAACAAACTTTTTTTCACAGGGCCAGACAATAAACATTTTTTACTTTGCAGGACATATGATCTCTGTTATAAACACTCAACTCTGGTGTTGTCGCAAAAAAGCAGCTATAGACAGTATGTAAAGGAATAGATGCGGCTGTGTTCAATAAATGCTTGTTTACAAAAACAGGCCCAAAACCATGGACCTTATTTTGCTGATACTTGATTTAGAAGAGAACTTTAAAAAAAAAAAATCATTTTTAATTTTTTACATTCACCTCAATTTGATGAAAACACTTTCTTTTTTTTTTTTTTTTTTTTGAGACAGGATCTCATTCTGTCACCCAGGCTGGAGTGCAGTGGCACAATCTCAGCTCACTGCAACCTCCGCCTCCTGGGTTCAAGTGATTCTCATGCCTCAGACTTCTGAGTAGCTGGGATTACAGGCGTGCACTACCACTCCCAACTCATTTTTTTGTATTTGTAGTAGAGACGGGTTTCACCATGTTGGCCATACTTGTCTCACACTGCTGACCTCAAATGATCCACTTGCCTCGGCCTCCCAAAGTGCTGGGATACAGGCATGAGCCACCACACCCGGCCTGATGAAAATACTTTTAAAAATTTCTTTTTCATGCAAGTTTATGGGGTGCATGAGAAAATTTGTTACATGTACATGAAAATACATTTGAATACTTTTTTTTTTTTTTTTAAGCTCATTACTACTTTGGGAGGTCAAAGTGGGAGGATCACTTGAAATCAGGAGTTAGAGACCAGACTGGGCAACAAAGAAAGACTCCATTTCTATAAAATTTTCTTTAAAAATTAGCCAGGTGTGGTGGCATGCGCCACCCAGCAACTCAGGAAGCTGGGATGGAAGGAATTTGAGACTGAGCCAAGGAATTTGAGGCTGAAGTGAGCTATGATCACACCACTGCACTCCAGCTTAGGCAACAGAGTCTTAGGGCCTAAAAATAATAATAATAATAATGTTAAAGCAGATTACTGCTATCAATAGAACAGAAATTATGTAAAAATATTAATTACAACCATAGTTAGTGATTTTTCTAAAAATAAAGCAAGAAGGGCCAGGTGTGGTGGCCCATGCCTATAATCCCAGCACTTTGGGAGGCTGTGGTGGGCAGATGGCTTCAGTCCAGGAGTTCAAGACCAGAGTGGGCAACATGATGAAACTCTGTCTCTACAAAAAAAATACAAAATTTGGCTGGGCATGGTGGCGCATGTCCGTAGTCCCAGCTACTTGGGAGGCTGAAGTGGGAGGACTGCCTGAGCTGAGGGGGTGGGGGTTGCAGTGAGCCGTGATCATGCCACTGCACTCCAGCCTGGGTGATGGAGCAAGACTGTGTCTCTAAATAAATAAGGCAAGAAAACAAATTGTATGAAGAAGAAAAATAATTAGTGATTTATGTAAGCTTTTGTTTTATTGCTCATCCCAATATTGCTGACCCACCAACAGAGTTTATTTATTTACTATTTATGTATTTATTTTGAGATGGAGTCTCTCTGTTGCCCAGACTGGAGTGCAATGGTGCAATCTCGGCTAAATGCAACCTCCGCCTCCTGGGTTCAAGTGATTCTGGTGCCTCAGTCTCCTGAATAGCTGGGATTACAGGCACGTGCCATCACGCCCAGGTAATTTTTGCATTTTTTAATACAGACGGGGTCTCACCATGTTGGCCAGGCTGGTCTCGAACTCCTGACCTCAGGTGATCCGCCTGCCTTGGTCTCCCAAAGTGCTGGGATTACAGGTGTGAGCCACTGCACCTGGCCAACAGAGTATGTTTAGTTATCTGAAATAGTCTTTACAGTTAACATTTTTATGTAAGTAGAGAGAATATACTCTAAAATAATAAGTAGCATAGTAAATACATAAACTAGTAACATTAGTAGTTTATTATCATTATCGAGTATTAGGCACTGTACATAATTGTCCTGTTCTTTCTTTCTTTTTTTTTTTTTGAGACAGTGTCTCACTCTGTACTCTGTCACTTTGTCACCTAGGCTGTAGTGCAGTGGTAGGATCATGGCTCACTGCAGCTACTTCCCAAGTAGCTGGACTTGGGAAGCATGGTAGCATGCCACCATGCCAGTCTAGTTTTGTATTTTTTGTAGAGACAGGGTTTCACCACATTGCCCAGGCTGGTCTTAAACTCCTGGCTTTAAGTGATCCACCCGCCTTGGCCTCCCAGAGTGCTTCGATTACAGGCATAAGCCACCATGCCCAGCCTGTACATGTTATACTCACGTGACTGGCAGTGGAGTGGGTTTGTTTATACCAGCATCACCACAAACATTTGAGTAATGTGTTGCACTGTGACATTATGATGGCTACAACGTCACTAGGCAATAGGAATTTTCCAGCTCCATTGTAATTGCACTGGGGCCGCCATGGTATATGTGCTCCATTGCTGATTGTGATGTCATTACGTAGTGCACAACTATAGTACCTACCATGTAAGTTTGCTATGAGGATTCAGTGGGATTGAAATACTGTAAGGAAGGAACTTACACTTCTTGTCACAGATGCAAAATGTCAGCTGATGCCATGGATAAAGATGTTATTAAAATATGTTACCCAGCGGTAAAAAGGAATAAGAATGCAAATTGCAGAATAAAGTGTACAGTATTCTACCTTTTTTTTTTTTTTTTTTTTTTTTTTGAGATGGGGTTTCTCTCTTGTTACCCAGGCTGGAGTAAAATGGCATGATCTTGGCTCAGCGCAAACTCCACCTCCCAGGTTCAAGCGATTCTCCTGCCTCAGCCTTCCCAGTAGCTGGGATTACAGGCATGCACCACCACGCCTGGCTAATTTTGTATTTTTAGTAGAGATGGGGTTTCTCCATGTTGATCAGGCTGGTCTCGAACTCCTGACCTCAGGTGATCCGCCCTCCTTGGCCTCCCGAAGTGCTGGGATTACAGGTGTGAGCCACTGCACCCAGCCTATTTTACCTTTACTGTAAGGAGAACATATTTTTTAAATCATATATTTATAGTTTCTTATTTAAACTTAAAATCATTCCAGAGAATATTCAGGAAACTAATGCCAATATTTACAGAGGAGACTGGTTGGGGTGGGTGAGTGGAGTGGAGTATATAAAGAGGTTTTTTGCCGTTTCTCTGTTTATATATTTTATTTTTGCATTTGAACCATGTGAATGCAATTCTTATTTATAAAATTAAATTAAACGTTTAATTTAGTATTACAGATGTGTTGTAAAGAGCTGAATGCAACATTGTGGCTAAACTGGGTAGAACAGTTCTCTCCCCTCCCTTGACCTAGAGGCTCCCTATCTGCTCAGACCACATTAGCCTTCTGGACCACGCTAGCATGCTTTTACCTCTGCACTGCACACCTCATCCCACCTGGCTTCCGGTCAGCAAACTGGCCTGACCCCTGGCTGCAGTCACCTGCCCTGGCAGGGCCTGGCTGCCAGTGGGGGACAGTGTAGTGAACATCTCTCCCTCCATCTGTCCCTCCCAGGAAAGCTGCCCACAGCCCAGGCACAGGGCTCACACTCTGTCTGGCTTTGGGACATACCTCCCACCCTGGCAGGGGGTCACTTGTTTGGACTTCATGACACCCACTGTGGGCCCATGATTCCAACTCTGCTACTTTGGAGCTGCCTTCCCAGCTTGGGCTAGGTGCTGCCCTCCTGCCTGTGGCTCCTTCCTGTCCTGGGCCCCACGCTTGGGTCCCCAGTTGCCGCCTGGTCCCTGCTTAGGCCTTGGCCCTTGCTTGCTTGGAAGTTCTGTGCTGGCCCCCAGCCTGTGCTCTGAGCGTGCCCATGCCCTCCCAGCCCCCGCGGGCCTCTCCGGGCCATGCCCTGGAGGAAAATAATATTAATAATAACAACTGCAGTGCCTTTGAGAAGCCAGCAGTTTGGAGTGTGGGAAAGATAGCTATGAGGTATATATATTTTTGATTCTTCTTCACAGCTCAGGACAGAAATAACCTGTTAGAGGAAAACCTTGCATCTACATCGGAAGCCAAGAAGAGTCCTTCACATGCCAGAAACAATGAGGACTTTATTCGAAGTACAGAGCACGCAGGACCAGGTTAGAGAAGGACCTTGGGGACCAGCCCCTAAGCCGCCTCGCCTCGGAGAGGCATGGACTCACAAAAGCAACAGCTCTCCAAAACAGGGAAGAATAATCCGATTGGATCACTGGGAAGCAGGGTGTAAAACTGCAGAGCTAGCCAAGAAGTGAGTCCCTGCTCCCCCACCCCTCCTGGCCATTCTAAAGCTCAACATGCACCCAAGAGAACTATTTCCCAACCTCGTCACATGGCAGCAATCCCATCAGCACCCATAAATATGTTTCCATTGAGTTTTGTTTTAGGCTTTAACAGTATCCTATGAACTATTTCAATAAACAGTGCAAGGCAAAGGAAGAGAAGATTCAAAGAGCAGAATAAATCTTTAAAATGTGAACATAAGCTCTGGCCAACTCCGCCTTGGACTGCCAAGGAGGAGCTTAGGGCACTGACTGAGACACAGTGCACAGACCAGACACGGATGCGGCCATCAGGGCTCTGCCAGCATCTCCAGCAGCGTCGCTGAGTGGAGAGGGAAGGAAGCTTCCAGAACTAGAACTAGAGAAGAAGGCTGGCTGGAGTGACAGAAAGAGAGAAAAGGCTCAGTCAATCACAGAGTTGCGAGGCACCTCAGAGACCCCCCTGGTCCTCCGCCACTGTGATGTGGCACTTGGGGGCTCAGTCTAAGGACTCCGACTGTCCAGGTTCAAATCCTGGCTCCACCACTCACTAGCTGTGCACTCTCTGGTCTCGGTTTCTGAATCTGTAACTTGTGGATAAAAATAGCATCTGTCACATAGGGCCTATGTCAGCATTAAATGAGATAATTCACATCAAGTCACTTAGCTCAGGTACTCAGTAATCATACTGACATGATTTTACACACAGGGCTTTGGGGGCTCTGAGAAGCCCCAGGGATGTCCCACAATCCAATCTCTCAAGAGAGAATGATGATCTCCCACATTCCTTTCATGAATTCCCTCCCCCCGCACCCTCCCAGTTCTCCCAAAGATGATTAGGTTCTGGGAACAGGTTGCCACAAAACATTAATTTGTTTAAAGCTATTTATTGTGTAAGACAGTGGGTGAATACCTGGCCCAAGACAGTTAATGGTGTTCCTGGGAGGCTGGCGCATTCGAAACCAAATCATGGATCAGGTGGCAGCTGGTGAATGTAGGGACCAAATAGCAGTGTCCCGTAGCAGAAGGAGCACAGCTCCGGGACAGAGCCTGGTTCCCACCACTTGTGCGGGCCTTGGACACATCGCTTAACTTCTCGGGGTTTCATTTTTCTCATTCATAAAATGGGCATGATCATACTGTCACCAGGATAGATGGGAAAAGCAAATGGAGTCATATATGTAAAGGGCCCCCAACATTGTGGAATTGACCAAATGGTGTCCCCACAAGTCAGGAGATCCAATTGGAATTTCCAGCTTAGCCGGAACCTCAAGCAAGTCATTTCTTTGTCAGGAGCCGACTGGATAATATGCCTGAAAGTGCCTTAAAGATGACAAAAATTTGCATCTTGTTTACTCAGCACTCATATACTGGGCCTCACTGATATCTCTGAGGCTCAGAGAGGTAAAGTGATTTACCCAGGGTCACACAGCAAATGAGTGGCAAAGCAGGAGACAAGACACTAGTTTTGCAACTGTAAATCACCAGCCCTTTCTCTCTATGCCTGTTTGCCCCAGAGCTTGGGGTTGTATAGGCTGGTGGGCAGGCTCACCCCCACACCAGCCTAGGTCCTGGCATTGCTTACCATCTCCTTCCCCACCGGTGAGGGGACCTGGGGAATATCTGCTGCTGTCCCCAGGGACTGACGTGATGGGGCTGGGATGTGAGCCCTGGTCAGTCTACAAGTGTCAGATGGGATGACACATTAAAAGCACAAAGCACAGCGCCTGGCTTCTCTCAGATCCTCAATAGGTGCCAGTTAGCTTGAGTACTGCCAGATCATAAGCTCTCATGGGCAGGGACTGTGTGTTTTGTGCCTGTAAACTCTGGTAACTACTAACTGAGAAAAAACACACAGGACCCTAGGGAAGAGCAGGCGTTAGGACTGTGGCCAAGAAAGAACGCATGAAAGAGACAGAGAAGAACGCTCAGGGAAGTAGGAGAACCAAGGGGGTGTTTTAACCTAGAAACTAAGGGAGGAGAGAATGTTCAGGAAGGAAAAGGTCATGGTGTCAAATGCTGCCAAGAGACTACAGAGGGTAAGAACAAAGCTCTTTTCCTTTGGATTTTGCAATTAAGAGTACAAGAGGCCTTTGTAAAAGTGTCAGTGGGGTGATCAGATGGCAGAGGACTTCATGGCCAAGGTAGAAGAGACAGAGAATTAGGGGGCTCCTTCCAGCACAACCAGAATAACTAGCACTTACGGAGCACTTAACACATGCCCACCCACTGTGAAGCATATTTTGTACAATATTTCAGTAATTCCTGTCAACACCCTGCAAGGTGTGCTATTGTCCCCATCCTAACATGGTAAGATCAGATGGCTTAAATAATTTCCCCAAAGTCACAGAGCTAGAAAGAAGGAGATCCAGGAGTTAAGCACGGTTCTCTTTGATTTCTTAACTTGAGTCTTAATCAATGTAGGGAAGAGGGGAAGAATAGCGGAAAGGGGCCCCAAGGTGGCAAGGACCCGGGATCTGGGACTCACGAGGCTGAGAATGCCCCCTTCTTCTGGGTGATGTCTATCTGAGCCACTTAGTCTAAACCAAGAGTTACTTTGATACCATACATAGTTTTACAGGCTGAAGGAACTTCTCTGCACCCCTGATTCCACAATAAGCCCTTTTGGCAGTGTGAGCCAATGAGGAAGCTTCTGGAAGAGAATTGAGCCCTGAATTTTGTTTTAAAGATTAAAACAGGCAGGGTGTGGTGGCTCACACCTGTAATCTCAGCACTTTGGGAAGCCGAGGTGGGAAGATTGTTTGAGGCTAGAAGTTTGAGATCAGCCTGGGCAACATAGGGAGACCCTGCCTCTGTGAAAAATAAAAAAATTAGCCAGGCGTGGTGGCACACACCTGTAGTCCCAGCTACTCAGGAGGCTGAGGCTGGAGGATCACTTGAGGCTGGGAGGTGGAGGTTGCAGTGAGCCAAGATCATGCCACTGCACTCCAGCCTGGGCAACAGAGGGAGACTCCCTCTCAAAACAAACAAACAAAAAACAACCAAACCAACCACACACACACACACACACAGCATTCACATGAGTATAATGTTCAAATTTCCATGATCTCAACTGGTCCTCCAACCAGCCCATGGTGGACACACGGAATCATCCCATTTGACATATGTGAAGACTGAAGCTGAGAGATTTTGTCAGGAACTGAGGCATCTGAGTGCTAAAGGGTTCTGCTGAGAGTAAACTGAAATCTTGTTCTCTGACCAATCCTGCCAAGAGACCAAGGAGAAGGAAATCACAGAAAACAGTCCAGGACGAATCATTCAGTCATTCATTCTGCATTTATGTATTGACCACTTACTATGAGCAGACCCTGTTCTAGGTAGAGATTTAGAGGCAGAAAGACAACAATCCCTGGCTTCAAGCTGGGGAGACAGACGAGAAAACAGATGGTGACTCAATACTTCTGTAAGTGCCAGGGAAGCCCAGAGGCCTTGGTGCAGGGATGCTGGGATGGGAGGGGCTGTACGGCTAGGGAAAGAAGGTTGAGGCACAGCGCTACACCCCTGAACATGAGCAGCATCTTCCCCATTCTGGTGCTGTCATCAGGACAGGGCAGCTAGACACCAAGACATCTGTGAGTGTCCTGCCGACCCAGACAGCCCCGTCAGCAGACCTTGTGCTGTCCACTTTCTCTGCAACCTCAATAGCAAACCCCGGCCAGACACTGCCAATGGGCTGAGGTCTGGGGACAGAACCTGGACCCAGCATGAGTAGGGCTCAAGACAGTCTCATCCTTGCTAGCCGCTCTGGGTGACCTGGGCCACTCAACTCACACCCCCGAGCCTTTATTTCTTCATATGTCCAGTGGGGTCAGGCCTCCCCCTATAAGCCACCAGGAGAATCAAATGGGGTCATGTCCATGGCAGCGCTTTTTCAGCCGTGAATCTCTTTACAAAGAGCAGAGGCTTTTCCAAGGCTCCTGGTGCATTCTTAGCACTGAAGTTTGAGACAGTCCTTGCCTCCCGTCAAAGGCAGTGGACGAGTTAATTCTTAAGCTCTTTGGCCCATGGAGAGCAGAGGCAGAGCAAAGGGCAGGCCTAGAGGCCTCTTTTGGAAATGACAAGATCCATTTAGCAATCAATTAGCACAGTCCCCAGGCTCCGGGCCTGCACACTCGGCAGAAAGAATGCGTCCTGCTGCGCTGATTAGAAACAGATGCGCTGGCAACCAGAGTTGGCCGAGCGGGGCCGGAATTCCTGGGCACCCAGCTCCTGGCTGGGAGATGGGATTTGTTATTACATTCTGGGCACAGACACGGGGAGGGAAGCCAAGGAAACCAAGCTAAGAGAGCAGCCTGCCCAGAGAATGTCTACCTTTGAGAAGATTCAGAGGCAGGAGGGGGAAGAATGTTGACTCTGTTAGAAATAATCTGGGACAAAATTAGTTCAGCCAAATACAGAATATGACTTTTGACCAACAGATGCTAAAATTCCAAACATGACAAGGCCGACAGATGAGGAAATGAGTGACTTGGGAGTGGGGCAAGTTGCAGGAGGCCTGGGATCTCTGGTGCCTTGGAAAATGACGACCCCATGGCCAATCTCATTTACAGAGCTCTTGTGTACAGGGCCCCGCAGCAAGCCCTTCATGTGCTATCCCATTTATTGATCACAGCCACCCTGTTATTTCACCCATTTTGCAGATGAGAAAACTGAGTCACAGAGAGGTGCAGCAACTTGCCTAAAATTGCACGGCTAGTAAGTTGCAGATCCAGCGCTTAAAGCCAGCTGTCTGACTTCAGAAGTCCCTCTCTTGGCCATGATGGCATTAATTCCTCTTCTTCCAATTCTTTCCTTCTCCCTTAACAAATGAAAGGGCAGCTTTGAGCTCCTCTACCACAGTCTCAAAGCACTACAGGAAAGGTCCACTACAGTGTCCCTGAGAGTGGTCAGCAGCCTCGGTTATACTCTCCCAATGACGAGGGGCTCACTGTCTCTCAAGGCTATGCTGGCTCTAATCTTGGACAGTTTGCAAGGCTGGCCAGTCTTTCTTCTATTAAGCCAAAAGTTGGGTCCCTGAAAGCTTGAGGCTTCCCCCAGCAGTGCTGCTTCTGCCCTCCAGATTCCCTTAGAAGGCAACTAATTCCTTTTCCCTAGGACCATTCCAGGGCATAAGGATGACCCCATCTTTATTTTTTTAAGCAGAATAGCCTCTGTTTGAGCAGCTGCTGCCAACACGGGCAGCTGTGGGGCTCTCATCTCTTCACCAACACATTCCCCTGACACCTTCCAACCCATCGATGTCCCTGGTGGGTCCGGGCATGGACGTGAGGGTCAATCAGGTCTCCCATCTCCCAGCAGCACAAAATGGAACAGCCTTTAAAATATTATTTTAATGTGGTTTGTTTGCCATTACAAGAGAGATACATTCTCACTAAAGGAAACATAGAAAATGCAGTAAGCATAGCAAAACTGTCTCCCCAGAGAAAGAAAAATCACCCATGATTCCACCTCCAGCCTTTTTTGCTATGCTTCATTTTTAACCTTGCTTCATTTGTTTTATAGCTATACATCTGCATCCTACCCCAAAACTGGAGAGACAGACAGGCGTGCACAGAGAATCACAACTTAGCAGGACAGAAACCCTGAGCAGAAACCACTGCGGGAACCAGTACTGGGGCAGGAAAACCTGAATGGTAACTGGTAATTGCTGGAGTCTCAGCATGGACGAGTCTGAGAGTGAAACCCCAAGGGAGTCCAGTCGCAGGCGAGTCCTCACTCTTGCATGAGTTTTATCTACAGGAGCTCTAACAGCTTCTCACAGCGATGATCAGAGAAAAATGTAGTGCTTCCGGCAGGAGGAGGTGAAAAGTAGCCATTCTGAAATACACCAGAGCATTCTGTTCTTTGTAAGAAGGACGGCTGGGTGCGGTGGCTCACACCTGTGAGCACTTTGGGAGGCCGAGGCGGGCGGATCATGAGGTCAGGAGTTTGAGACCGGCCCAGCCAACATAGTGAAACCCCATCTCTACTGAAAATACAAAAAAATTAGCCGGGCATGGTGGTGAGCACCTGTAATCCCAGCTACTTGGGAGGCTGAAGCAGGAGACTCACGCCATTGCACTCCAGCAGGGGTGACAGTGTGAGACCCCGTCTCAAAATAAATAAATAAATAAATAAGGACTGCGCTCAATACAAACTGTTTTATCATAGCCTAATCTATTTGGGCTTAGGTTTATCATAGCCTAACCTATCAGAGCCCAATAACCCAGGGGAAGAGAAATAGCCAACTCCAGCCCCCTCCAGCCACCCTTTTCCACCTAAGGAGCGGGGACTGAGAATCACTTGTGAAGGTCACAGCCCAAGGGCACAGGCTCACCAACAGACTGAGACTTAATCACAGGACTATCGAACACTTCCTTTCCCCGCAGCATCTGACCACCAAATCACTAAAGGCCTGTTGACTACAGTTTCTTTTACCCAGTACATCATGTCTGGCCATCAAGAAAAAATTATAAGGCATACTAAAACACAAAAAAACACAGTTTGAAGAGACTGAGCAAGCATCAGAACCAGACTCAGACATGGCAGAAATGTTGGAATTAAATCAGACCAGAAATGTTTAAAAAGCTATAATTAAGATGCTAAGGGCGACCAGGCATGGTGGCTCATACCTGTAATTCCAGCACTTTGGGAGGCCAAGATGTGAGGATCACTTGAGTCCAGGAGTTTGAGACTAGCTCTGGCAACACAGCAAGACCCGATTCTACAAAATATTTTAAAATTAGCTGCACATGATGGTGCATGCCTGTAGTCCCAGCTATGTGTGGGAGGCTGAGGTGGAGGATTGCTTGAGCCTG
This sequence comes from Theropithecus gelada, assembly GCF_003255815.1. Classification (NCBI taxonomy): domain Eukaryota; kingdom Metazoa; phylum Chordata; class Mammalia; order Primates; family Cercopithecidae; genus Theropithecus; species Theropithecus gelada. The sequence continues at coordinate 5,574,271 of NC_037684.1, forward strand.
GGAGGTCAAAGCTGCTGTGAGCCCTGATCATGCGCCACTGCATTCCATTCTGGGCAACAGAGTGAGATCCTGTCAAAAAAAAAAAAAAAAAAAGCCGGAGCAGTGACTCACACTTGTAATCCTAGCACTTTGAGGTGGGCCAAGGCAGGTGGATCGTGAAGTCAGGAGTTCAAGAACAGCCTGGCCAACATGGTGAAACCCCATCTCTACTAAAAATACAAAAATTAGCTGGGAGTGGTGTCGCGTGCCTGTAATTTCAGCTACTCAGGAGGCTGAGGCGGAGAATTGCTTGAACCCAGGAGGCGGAGGTTGCAGTGAGCTGAGATTGCACCATTGCACTCCAGCCTGGGCAACAAGAGTGAAATGATGTCTCAAAAAAAAAAAAAGCTAAGGGTTGTAATGGGAAACATAGACAACATGCAAGAACAGATGGGTTATATAAGCAGAGAGACAAAAATTCTAAGCACTCTTCAGGCCAGGCGCAGTGGCTCACGCCTGTAATCCCAGCACTTTGGGAGGCCAAGGAGGGCAGATCATGAGGTCAGGAGATTGAGACCATCCTGGCTAACACGGTGAAACCCTGTCTCTACTAAAAATACAAAAAAAATTAGCCAGGTGTGATGGCAGGCACCTGTAGTCCCAGCTACTCAGGAGGCTGAGGCAGGAGAATGGTGTGAACCCGGGAGGTGGAGCTTGCAGTGAGCCGAGATCGCGCCACTGCACACCAGCCTGGGCAACAGAGCGAGACTCTGTCTCAAAAAAAAAAAAAGGTACTCTTCATTTCTGTTACCGTGTTTCTGATCTCTAGCAGAGAATCACACAAACAAAAACTGAGGGAATTTGTTGTTAGTAGACCTGCCTTGCAAGAAATGTTAAAAGTTTTTCAGAGAGAAGGAAAATTATATGTCAGAAACTTGGATCTCCATAAAGAAAGGAGAAGCACTAGAAAAGGAATAAGTGAAGATAAAATAGAACCATAGGATGTCACAGCTGGAAACACTCTTAAAGATCATCCTCTCAAGTTGTGGATGGTAGAACTGAGTCCAGAGAGGGCAAGTGACTTGCCCATGGTCACACAGTGGCAGTGCCTGGCCAGGAGCCAAGGGCTCCCGGCTCCCAGCTCAGGGCTGTCTCCACTGCCACGCCCACACGGACCACAGTGAGTATACTCCCAGACAGCCAGGGAGGGCTCAAGTTAGGGCAAGGTTTGTTATTCTTTGACACTAAGAGGCATAAATCAATCAAGTCATTCTTAGCTAAAACAACTGACCTCTTACCAAGAGTTCAAATTTAATCATAATAAATAAAAAGAGGGAATGGAAATCAGCAATGGTGCAGCAGACCACAGATGAGACGATCTGGAAGCACACGGGGCGTTTCCATTCTCCTCGATGGCCACTCTCTCTCTTTCCCTTTCCTTCTTCCTCTCTCCTACTTCTCAGTTGCTGCCACCAACAACCCCTCTGGGATCATTAGACTTGCAGCTCTTGGGTACGAGGTACTGACATCCTGACACCTGGAGAAGAGAGTGGGCACACAGGACCACACTCTCCAATCAAATCAGATCCAGAGGGCAGGACTAGAGGGGGAAAGTCTTCCTATGACTGCTGGGATGGGTTAATCTGTGGGAAACAGAAATGTGAGTGAACAATGTCATATAGAAATCCCCTTTACCAGCACGGAACTTCCAGAGACTTAAGTTGCTTCACATCTCTGGTATCAGAGTCCTCATCTGTCCAATTTATTCTTTCAATTTATTCCACAAACACGTCTTGAGTTCCTGCTGTGGGCCACGATCTGCTGGGCACTGGGGAACAGCCAAGAGGTTTAAAGATCTCAGTTACCACGAGAGACTAAAAACAAAAGAAGAGAGGCTGGGCACAGTGGCTCGCGCCTGTAATTCCAGCACTTTGGGAGGCTGAGGCTGGTGGATCACTTGAGGTCAGGTGTTTGAGACCAGCCTGGCCAACATGGCAAAACCCTGTCTCTACTAAAAATACAAAAATTAGCCAGACAAGGTGGTGTATGCCTGTAATCCCAACCACTCAGGAGGCTGAGGCAGGAGAATCACTTGAACTCAGGAGGCTGAGGTTGCAGTGAGCTGATATCGCGCCACTGCACTCCAGCCTGGGTTACAGAGCGAGACTCTGTCCCCCCCCGCCAAACAAAGGAAATATTAATCAAATACTTTTTTTCTTTTCAGGCATTATAATAGGTAAAAGGGACACAATGATTAACAAAAACAAAGAGTAAGCTTCATGGTCTTGGAAATAGGATTCACTAGATAACCTGAAAACCCTCCCATTAATAGGCACCTAGAAATTATGGATAAAATATAATAGATGGCCTCTGAAAAGCAGAGCTAAGAGCTCGAGTGAGTAAGGAAATTCCCAGGGACCAAAAATTGAGAGGGGAGTAAATATCAAAGGAATAAGCTTTTGAGTTAATTCTGTAGTTGTATGGAGTGGAGGTAGGAGGTAGAGGGGAGTGAAGAGGTTATAAGGAAGCTTTTCTGCTCTATCCTAGCCTCGGAGTGGGAAAAAATCTCTCCCAAGGGTTGGAACTGTGAGGCTTCACCTCATGTCAGGTGAGAAAGTTTGATTGTACTCCTGCAGTCCAGGAACTCCCAAACTGGTCATGTAACCTAATGACTATCCTCAAGACAGTGACACCCCTAGGATTCCTGACAGTAACAAACACAAAACTACTCTGGAGGGCATGCTCTCAACCAAGGCTGCATATGATTCCCACAGAGAGAGTGCTGCCATAGATGAGCTCATAGTCCAAAATTACAAGTTATATGTGAGCAAGAATCAGACAGAATAAGCAATAGATTTGATCAACCCTGCCAAGTGTTCAACCATAGAACAAACACAGAAACTTCAAAGTAAGTATGCCTTAAATAATTAACAACATAAAGGAAGGGGCTCAAAACAAGAAAAAGAAAGATGTCATTACAAAGAGCAAGCATATTTGGAAAATGCCCAACTTGAACTATTAGAAACATACAGAAAGCCACTGAAATGAAAAACCCAATAGATGAATTAAACAGCAGATTAAATGCAACTGAAGAGATAACTGGTGAGCTGGAAGATAGCTCTGTTAATAATTTATTGCTTCTTATGCAACAGAATATTTTTAAATTTAATTTTCTTCATTTTTCTTTTTCTTTTTTTTTTTTTTTTTAAATTTTTATTTTTTGAGACGGAGTCTTGCTCTGTCGCCCAGGCTGGAGTGCAGTAGCCGGATCTCAGCTCACTGCAAGCTCCGCCTCCCGGGTTCACGCCATTCTTCTGCCTCAGCCTCCCGAGTAGCTGGGACTACAGGCGCCCGCCACCTCACCCGGCTAGTTTTTTTGTATTTTTTTAGTAGAGACGGGGTTTCACCGTGTTAGCCAGGATAGTCTCGATCTCCTGACCTCGTGATCCGCCCGTCTCGGCCTCCCAAAGTGCTGGGATTACAGGCTTGAGCCACGGCACCCGGCCCATTTTTCTTTTTAAAAATTAATATTTTAATTGAAAAATCATAGTTATATATATTTCTGGGGTACAATGTGATGTTTTGATATATGTATACAATGTGCAATGATTAAATCAAGATAATTAACATACCCATCATAGCATCTCACTTGTTTTTAGTGGTAAGACATTTGAAATTTACTCTCAGTTTTGGGGGTTTTTTTGTTTTCATTTTTTGAGACAGGGTCTCACTTTGGCCCCCAGGCTGGAGTGCAGTGGCGCGATCTCGGCTCTTTGCAGCCTCAATTTCCTGGGTTCAAGCGATCCTCCTGCCTCAGCCCACCTAATTAGCTGGGACTACAGGCGTGCACCACCACACCTGGCTAATTTTTTGTATGTTTTCATACAACTGAGGTTTTGCCACATTGCCCAGGCTGGTCTCGAACTCCTGAGCTCAAGCAATCCACCCACCTCGGCCTCTCAAAGTGCTAGGATAACAGGCGTGAGCCACCAAGGCCAGCCCACTCTTAGTTATTTTGAAATACACAATACATTATAATTGACCTTAGTCACCCTGCTGTGACTGAAAACTTATTCCTCCTAACTGAGGAATTCCAGCTCACCAGTTACTGCTTTAGTTGCATGTAGTCGTCTATTTAACTCGGACTGTACAATTTGACCAACAACTTCCCCTTCCCTGTCCCCACTCCCAGCCTCTAATAACCATTATTCTCCTCTCTACTTCTATGAGTTCAGCTTTTTAAAATTTCACAAACAGGCGTATCTCAGAGATATTGTAGGCTTGATTCTAAACTGTCACAAAAAAGCAAGTATCACAATAAAGCAAAACACAAATTTTGGGGTTTTCCAGTATATATAAGTTATGTTTACACTATACTGTGGTCTATTAAGTGTGTAATAACATTATGTCTAAAAATGTACGTATCTTAATTTTTTTTTTTTTTTTTTTTTTGAGATAAAGTCTTGCTCTTGTAGCCCAGGCTGGAGTGCAATGGAGCCATCTCGGCTCACTGCAACCTTCACCTCCTGGGTTCAAGTGATTCTCCTGCCTCAGCCTCCTGAGTAGTTGGGATTACATGCACCTGCCACTATGCCCAGCTAAATTTTGTATTTTTAGTAGAGACTGGGTTTCACCATGTTGGCCAGGCTGGTCTTGGACTCCTGACTTCAGGCGATCCATCCACCTCAGCCTCCCAAAGTGCTGGGATTATAGGCGTGAGCCACCGCGCCTGGCCACATACCTTAATTTCAAAATACTTTACTGCTAACATGCTAACACAGAAATACAAAGTGAGATGATGCTGTTGGGAAAATGGTGGTGATAGACTTGCTCAACAAAGGCTGACCCTAACCTTCAGTTTATTAAATTAAAAAAAAAAGCACTATCTGCGAAGCACACTGAAGCAAGGTATGCTTGTATAAGTGAAATTATTTGGTATTTGTCTTTCTGTGTCGGGCTTATTTCACTTAACATAAGGTCCTCCAGGTTCATCCACATTGTCACAAATGACAGGCTTTCCTTTTTTTAAGACTGAATAGTATTCCATCATGTATATGTACCACATTTTCTTTATCCATTCATTTGTTGATGGACACTTAGGTTGATTCCATATCTTGGCTATTGTGAATAATGTTACAAGAAACATGAGCGTGTAGATGTCTCTCCAACATACTGGTTTCATTTCCTTTGAATATATACCCAGTAGTAGGACTGCTGGATAATATGGTAGTTCTGTTTTTAGTTTTTTGAGGAACATCCTTTCTGTTTTCTATAGTAGCTGTACTAATTTACATGCCCACCCACAGTGTACAAGGGTCCCCTTTTCTCTACATCCCTACCAACACTTGTAACCTTTTATCTTTTTGATAACAGTTATCCTAACAGGTGAGAAGTGATAGCTCATTGTGGCTTTAATTTGTACTTCTCTAATGATCTGTGAGGGTGGGCATTTTTTCATGAACCTGTTGGCCATTGGTATGTCTTCTTTTGAGAAATGGCTGTTCAGGTCTTTTGTCCATTTTTAAATCAGGTTATTTATCTTATTGCCATTGAGTTGAGTTCCTTATATATTTTTGATATTATGGTTTGCAAATATTTTCTCCCACTCTGTGGGTTGTCTCTTCATTTTGTTAATTGTTTTCTTTGCTGTGCAGGAGCTTTTCAGTTTTATGCAATCCCATTCATCTACTTTTGCTTTTGGTGCCTGTGCTTTTGGGATCATATCCAAAATATCATCACCCAGACCAATGCCATGGAGCTTTTTCCTTATGTTTTCTTCTAGTAGTTTTACAGTTTTAGGTCTTTTAATAATCTTTCATCCATTTTGTGTTGATTTTTGTATATGTTGTGAGATAAGGATCCAATTTCATTCTTCTGCGTGTGTATAATTGATTATTTCCAGTTTTCCAAACACCATGTATTGAAGAGACTGTTATTTCCCCGTTGTGTGTTCTTTTGTGCCTTTGTCATAAATCAATTGACCATAAATGCCTGGGTTTATTTCTAGGCTTTCTATCCTGTTTCACTGCTGTGAATGTTTTTATGCCAGTACCATGCTCTTTTGATTACAGTTGATTTATAATATACTTTGAAATTAGTAGTGTGATGCTTCCAGTTTTGTTCTTTTGCCCAAAATTGTTTTGGCTATTCAGGGTCTCTTGTGGTTCCATATGAATTTATGAATTTTTTTTTCTATTTTTGTGAAAAACTGACATTCATATTTTGGTAGAGAGTGTACTGAATCTGTAAATCACTTTGGGTAGTACAGACATTCTAATAATATTAATTCTTCCAACCCACCAATGCAGGATATTTTTCCATTTATTTGTGTTTTCTTCAATTTATTTCATCAGTGTTTTATTTTATTTTGTTTTATTTTGAGATGGAGTTTTGCTCTTGTTGCCCAGGCTGGAGTGCGGTGGCACAATCTCGGCTCACTGTAACCTCCGCCTCCTGGATTTAGGCGATTCTCCTGCCTCAGCCTCCTGAGTAGCTGGGGATTACAGACGCCTGCCACTGCGCCCGGCTAATTTTTCGTGTTTTTAGTAGAGACGGGGTTTCACCATGTTGGCCAGGCTGGTTTCCAACCCCTGACCTCAGGCAATCCACCTGCCTCGGCCTCCCAAAGTGCTGGGATTACAGGCATGAGTCACTGTACCTGGCCCATCAATGTTTTATATAAGTTTTCGGTCTTTAGGTCTTTTACCTCCTTTGATAAATTTACACATAATTATTTTATTTTGTGTGTGTTCCTGTTGTAAATAGGATTGTTTTCTTAATTTTCTTTCCAGATAATTTGCTATTAGTGTATAAAAATGCTGCTGATTTTTATACGTTGATTTTGTCTGCTGCAACTTTACTGAATTTATTTATCAGTTCTAACAGGCTTTTTGGTGGAGTTTTTAAGGTTTTCTATATATAAGATTATGTCACCATAAAATCGAGACAATTTCACTCGTACCTTTCCTATTAGGATGCCTTTTATTTCTTTATCTTGCCTGATTGCCTACAATAGAACATTTTAAGAATAGTATTATGTTGTTATAAGTTGCAGTGTTACTTTGAGACCAATCATTCAAAGGATAAAGAAAGAGAGATTGATATTTTAAACATAGATATAATGAGCTTTTAAACATTAACTTCAAGACATATCTGTATCTCACATTTGAATAGACTAGCTTTTGGCATCATACATCTCAAACCTCACTTCTCCTTTAACAACCATATGCATCTAATGCTGAACATCATAGGCCTGTTATCCTAGTACAACATCTGATCCCTGTACCTTATGCCACAATCTCAGGTGAACTGACAGGGTGGGGAGGAGTATTATTCCTGGAAGCCATTCCCAAACCAGGTGGCTAGCAATGCCTTACCTATACATGGAAATGACTGAGATCAACATAAATATATAGCACTGGGCTAGACAGTCCATCATCAACTTGGTGCCACCATCACTTCTTTTAAGTCAGATAATTACTTTTACTACTATGACTCCAAGGTAGAGTTAGCCAGTAAGAAAATTTGAACAAGATTGGAAGGTGGGTAGAAGTAAGGTAAAATAATAGCCATTTTTTTCAGATTGCAACAGTCACACATGGATTTGCAATTTTTCTGCAAGCTCCACTCTGAGGTTTTACAGAAACTGCAATTCATAGCCTTTCCACAAACTCTTACTTCACAGTCATAATGGCAAGATATGGTAGTTTCTTAGACTGTCTTGTAATCAGTGGCTTCTCCCAGCCCCACCCCCAGGCTAGAGGTATGGATGTACGGATATTACCTGGATTCCTAGACAGAGGCTAATGGTTTAGCTGGAAGGACAGGGACTTTGAAAGAATAAGATTACCGCCGAGCGTGGTGGCTCACACCTGCAATGCCAGCACTTTGGGAGGCCAAGGCGGGCGGATCACATGAGGCCAGGAGTTTGAAACCAGCCTGGCCAAGATGGCAAAACCCCATCTCTTCTAGAAATACAAAACTGAGCCAGGCATGGTGGTGCATGTCTGTAATTCCAGCTACTCAGAGGGCTGAGGCACAAGAATTGCTTGAACCTGGGAGATGGAGGTTGTAGTGAACCAAGATTGCACCACTGCACTCCAGCCTGGGCAACAGAGACTCCATCTCAATCAATCATCAATCAATCAATCAACCAGTCAATCAAATATGTAGGAAAGATGACAGGGCCAAAAAAACCCAAGTCATTCTTGAAGAAGAACAAGAGGGGAAGATTTGCCCTACTAGATAAGAAAATAAAGGCTGCCCTACCAGCCATCAAGACAAAATTACAGTAATAAAAAAAAAGTATGGTATTGGTGCAAGAGTAGACTGATGAAATAGAAGAAAAAGCCCAGAAACAAATGTAGGTAGATACGGTGCTGTGGTCTAAATGTTTATATCCCCCCAAAATGCATACATTGACATCTTCCTCCCCAAGGTGATGGGAAGTGGGGCCTTTGGGAAGTGATGGGGTCAAGGAGGTGGCACCCTCATGAACGGGATTAGTGCTCTTATAAGAAGAAGCCTGCAAGACAACGCTCACCCCTTCCACCATGTGAGGACACAGCAAGAAGCTGCCATTTAAGAGCCAGAAAGCAGGCCCTCACCAGACACCAAATTCGCCTCGATTTTGGACTTCCCAGCCTCCAAAACTATGGGAAATAAATTTCTGTTGTTTTTAAGCTACCCAGTTTATGGTATTTTGTGATAGCAGCCCAGGTGAACTAAAATACACGGAAGCTGGTTTTATGACAGAACAGATGTTATAGTTTAACAGGAAAAGGATGGACCACAACAAATGATACCAGCACAATTGGTTGTCCATATGGAAAAAAGTTAAAATTTATTCCTCCTGCATGCCCTACATAAAAATCCATTTAAAGTAGCTTAAACACAAATGTGAAAGGTGAAACTATAACAAAAATTAGGACATGATATAGGATAATACAGAATAATAATTTCATAATTTAGGTCCTCAGGGTAGAGAGAGACTTATTAAATAAGGGACAAAACGGCACCTACCTTTAAAAAAAAAAATGGTCAGGTGAGCACACAGGCTCGCACATAACGTCAGCTACCCACGAGACTGAGGTAAAAGGATCACTTAAGCCTAAAAGTTCGAGGCTGCAGTGAGCCATGATCACAGCACTACACTCCAGCCTGGGTGACAGAGTGAGACCTCAACTCTAAAAAAAAAAAAGAAAGAAAGAAAGAAAGAAAGTACATGAAGTAATTAAGAACTTCTGGTTTTCAAGAGACTTCATAAAGAATGAGAAAAAACAAGACACAAACTTGGAGATGACAATTGCAACACATATTACAAAGGATTAATTTCCAGAACATAGAATGCTTATAAATCAATAAGAAAGAGAAAAATAGCCCCAAAGGAAATAGATGAAAACCCGGAATTCCACTGAAGATCAAAGACAAATGTGTAATAAATATAAGAATATGCTTAACACAATTGAGAATTAAGGAAATGCAAATTAAAATCACAAAGCCTAAATTAAAAGTTTAAACGAACAGACGCAATGCCCTACCATTCCACGCTTACCAATTGGGCAACAATTAAAGCACTGACAGTCCCAAGTGCTAGTGAGCGTGTGAAGCAAAAGAAATTCAAATATTGCAAATGGGAATGGAAACTGATATCACCACTGGTTGTTAGGTACTAATTAATAATGTTGAACACGCATATACTCTATGACCCCCAGTCCCAGTGAGGTATATAATTACCAAAAAAGTGGAAGCATTCTCTGTGTCCATAATAAGTAGAGTGGATTTATGTATTGTGATATATTGACACTGGGCTACTATACCACAGCTGAAATAAATGAACAACAGTGATATTCATCAACATTAATTAACTTCAAAAATATAAATTTGAAGGAGAAAAAATCAGGTCACTGAAGAATATATATAATACAATATGATTCCATTTGTATACATTCTAAAAGTAGAAGAAATAATAATAAATTGCTTTAAAATACATGTGGTAAAAACTATACGGAAAAGTAATCGAATAATCAACATAAAATTCAGAATAGCAGTTACATGGGGACTGCAACAGAATGCACTTAAACAGCAGCCAAAGGGAGCATCCCAGGCATTAGATAATGTTCAAATTGTTCACCAAAGTGCTGGGCACCGTTTTGTTTTTAGACAAGGTTTTGCACTGTTGCCAGGCTAGAGTACAGTGGCATAATCAGGACTCACTGCAGCCTAGACCTCCCCAGCTCAAGTGATCCTCCCGCCTCAGCACCCCCGAGTAGCTGTGACTACAGGTGTACACCATCACATCCAGCTAATTTTTTTTAATTTTAGTAAATTAAATTAATTTTTTTAATTATTTTAATTTTAGTTGCTCAGGCTGGTCTCAAATTCCTGAGCTCAAGCAATCCTCCTGCCTTGGCTTCCCAAAGTGCTAGGATTACAGGCATGTGTGGTAGCTAACGTATGTTTTACATATTATTTATGTATGACACACAATAAAAGCAAACACACAAAGGGTTGAAGCAAGTGTTGGAGACTGAGGGCCCAAAAAAGTTCCATTTACATAATAAAACTGGTGTGTTTTAACAGTAACTATGCCAGCTCTAAAGGGTATTGGCAGGCCAGACAATTTGAAGAGAAAAAGGATACATTAATCTAATCATACGTTTATTAACTTATTTTCTTAATATACAATTTTAAATCAGAAGTTATTATTTGTAGACTTATTAAAAAGAGAACATGGCTTAAAATGTCCAGAATTGATGAATCATCAGATACAGAAAGCACAATTAATCCTTAGAAGGGGAAGTAAAAATGAAATTCCAGGCCAGGCGCGGTGGCTCATGCCTGCAATCCCAGCACTTTGGGAGGCCAAGGCGGGTGGATTACGAGGTCAGGAGATCGAGACCATCCTGGCTAACACAGTGAAACCCCGTCTCTACTTTAAAAAATACAAAAAAATTAGCCGGGCCTGGTGGCGGGCGCCTGTAGTTCCAGCTACTCGGGAGGCTGAGGCAGGAGAATGGCATGAACCCGGGAGGCGGAGATTGCAGTGAGCGAAGATTGTGCCACTGCACTCCAGCCTGGGTGACAGAGAGAGACTCCGTCTCAATAAATAAATAAATAAATAAATAAATAAAAATTTAAAAAAGAAATTCCGATTTTGAGAGTAAATAGAGCACTATTCATAATTCTGAAAGGGTGCCAGGTGTAAACCAGGACTGTCCAGGGAAAATCAGTAATATATCACCCCCGGGAGAAACAGCACAGAACGTGTTCCTGCGCATTCAAGGGAAACGGAGATGGACTTCCTGGAGGACGCACGCTCAGGGCAGTGGCCTTGAGGCCTCCAAGCCGGATTGGCACTAGGCCTTTCAGGTTACCCGAGAGCAAAGAAAAGTGGTATCAGGATAGCACAGAGCAAAGAAGATAAAGAAGATCAAGAACCCAACAGGTGTCCGGTCCCTGGGTGCGACGGCCAGGGCCACATCACCGGGAAGTACGCGTCCCACCACAGTGCCTCCGGGTGCCCCTTGGCGGCCAAGCGGCAGAAGGACGGGTACCTGAATGGATCCCAGTTCTCCTGGAAGTCGGTCAGGACGGAAGGCATGTCCTGCCCCACGGCTGGGTGCGACGGCTAGGGCCACATCAGCGGCAGCTTCCTCACGCACCGCAGGCAGTTCCTGTCTTCTGTGCAACAGAAAAGCACCCCTATTTATACATACGGATCCCAGTGTCTCCCAGAACCCTGCATGAGGACAGGGGCCTTGGCTGCTCACCAGGACCTCTCAGGGCCCAGCAGGCCGGGGAGTTCCTCCTTAGGTGTACGGAACCGGTGGTGTCACGGAGGCGTCTCACCCTTCCCAGTGAGTGTGCTCCTGCGCGTGCCGTCCCCTGTCCAGTCCAGGTTTGATGATTACAAAGAACTCCACGTGAACTTCCTTCTGCAGACAGCTCCATGCCCTCGTGCAATCAGATCTTCAGAATCTATTCCTGGAAACAACAATGCTAGCTTTAAAATTTTGACAGATCGTGCCAAAATGCCCTCCAAAAAAGCTTCTACTTTCCCTAACCTTTCGCCATTAACAAAGTATTTTAAAACTTAAAAGAAAAAAAAAAAAGAAAGAAAGAAAAAAGAAAAAGAAGAAAAGAAAAAAAACAGCAGTCACAGATAAAAAATACTGATTGCCAGTACTTGCTGACAGTAGACTTCTCAACAGCAACAATAGATGCCAGGATAAGATGGGGAAATATGGGCCGGGTGCGGTGGTTCATGCTTGTAATCCCAGCACTTTAGGACGCTGAGGCAGGTGGATCACGAGGTCAGGGGATGGAGACCATCATGGCTAACGCAGTGAAACCCCGTACCCCGTCGCTACTAAAAACACATAAAATTAGCCAGGCATGCTGGCGGGCGCCTGTAGTCCCAGCTACTCGGGGGGCTGAGGCAGGAGAATGGCGTGAACCCAGGAGGCAGAGATTGCACCACTGCACTCCAGCCTGGGCGACAGAGCAAGACTCCGTCTCAAAAAAAAAAGGAAAATATTTTCAAATTACTTAAAGAAAATAATGGTCAACCTAGAATTCCATCCCCAGCTAGATGTTATAAGGAAGAAAATGACTTTTGCTTAAACGAAGAAAGAGTGTTTGTTACCATTACATACCAATGTGCAAAGAACTAAAGGATATACTTCAGGGAGAAGAAAACTGAATATAGAAAAAGGAACCAGGAGCAATAAACAGCGATGAGTGAACAAATTGGTAGAGTCCAAGATAAATCTAAATAAGCCATGCCATCATAAAACAACATGAATTTTTATAATACAAAATGTAAGGATATTGAAATAAGATACATTAAAAAACTTAAAACAATATGTAAGCTAGGAAGAAAATGATCATACTTCAAGTATCAAATAGTTCCTACATTATCTCGGAAAAATATAAAGATGTTGAATAACTGCTACCTTGTTAAGTAAAGAATACATATATATGTTAAACATTTAAGAATAACACTAAAAGAATAGAAATAGAATTCACAGCTTTCAAATTAGTAGAGGTAAAAAAAGTAAAACAAATCAACCCAATAGGAGACAAGAAATGGGGGGAAAAAAAGAGGAAAAGCTGACTGTGCACAGTGGCTCATGCCTGTAGTCCCAGGACTTTGGGAGGCTGAGATGGGCAGATCACCTGGGGTCAGGAGTTCAAGACCAGCCTGGCCAACATGGTGAAACCCCATCTCCACTAAAAATACAAAATCAGCTAGGCATGGTAGCATGTACCTGTGGTCCCAGGTACTTGGGAGACTGAGGCAGGTGACTCGCTTGAACCCAGGAGGCAGAGGTTGCAGTGAGCTGAGATGGCACCACTGCACTCCAGCCTGGGTAACAAAAGCAAAACTCCGTCTCAAAAAAAAAAAAAAAAAAAAAAAAGAGGAAAAGCAGAGCACTAGAAAGAACAAAAGTAATATAAATTAGTTCTATATGTCATGTATATTAACGAAAATGAGATAATCAATACAACATATCAGTAATCACAGTACATTAAAAAATGCTAAAGGATTTACTCAGCAGATAGAGATTCTCTGATTAGATGAAAAAATAAAAGCTGTATGTATACTGTTTATAAAAGACCCACACCTAAAACTCAAGGATTCAAAAAAGCTAAAACTTTTATTTAATGATAAAAGATAAACTAGGCAAATATTAATCAAAAGAAAGCTGTTGTAACCAATCTCTGGCAAAATATATTTTAAGTCCAAAGCATTATTAGAAATAAAGAGCCACGGCTTGGTGTGGCAACTCATACCTGTAATCCTAGCTCTTTGGGAGGCCAAGGCAGGCGGATCACTTGAGGTCAGGAGTTCAATACCAGCCTGGCCAACATGGTGAAACTCCATCTCTACTAAAAATAAAAAAGAAATTAGCCAGGTCTAGTGGTTCATGCCTGTAGTTCCAGCTACTTAGGAGGCTGAGGCAGGAGAATTGCTTGAACCCAGGAGGCAGAGGTTGCAGTGAGTCGAGATCATGCCATTGCACTCCAGCCTGGGCTGTCTCAAAAAAAAAAAAAAAAATAGAAATTAAGAAAAAAAGGAATAACGAGTCACTATATTATAATTAAAGGAGATAATCACAAAGGTCGAACATTTCGGAACTTATATGCTTCCAGTTAACACAACCTCAAAATATATTAAGCAAAAATCAAATATAAAAAGCAAAAACTGAGAGAATTATAAGACGAAATTTAAAATCTACAAGCATAGTAGGAGAGGTTAACATCTCTTAGAGATTGGAATTTGAAATTGAATTAGAAATAGAAGTATCCAAGAGACAAAAAACCAAGTTAGGCTGTAGATTAAACACGGTAAGTTTAATCTAATGAACATATGCACAACTCCACAACCAACACCTACAGAATACACATTTTTTAAGTTTCATGAACATTTTGAAAATTGATTTTGTACTACAATACAAAGCAAATCAAGAACCAATATCATGTAGACTGCATTCTGTCATCACAATTCAATTAAATTCAAAATCAATAACAGCACAATTTTAAAAATCTAATATGTTTGGGAAATGTAAAAACACACTTCTGAACAACAAATGGATCAAAGAAAAAATCATAATGAAGATTAGAAAATATTTATAACAATAAAATTCTTTGTGTCAAAATTTGTGGAATGTAGCTAAAAGCAGTAATTAGAGGAAAAGTCATACAAGCATATATTGAAAGAAACTGGAAATTAATTGAATAAATATCAGATTCAAGATTTTCTATAAACTACATCAGAGTGAATACAAAGAAAATAGAAGGAAATAATAAAGAAAGGAACAACTATTAATAAAACAGAAAACAAAGAAACAATAGAAGGGATAATCAAGTCTGGTTCTTTGAAAATACCAATAGACAGAAATTTGATCTGATTGATCAAAGTAAGAAACGGCACAAATAAATAATATTAGCAATTAAATAACTACAGATACAATAGATACTTTAAAAATAATAAGTAAATACTATGAGCAAGATTAGCCAATAAACTGGGTGAAATAAACATTTTCACAGAGCAAAAACACTTACCAAAACTGACTAAGGGCCAGGTGTGGTGGCTCATACCTGTAATCCCAGCACTTTGGGAGGCCAAGGCAGGAGGATTGCTTGAATCCAGGAGGTTGAAACCAACCTGGGCAACAGAGTGAGACCTTGTCTCTACAAATATATAAATTTTTTAATTAAGCAGGGCATAGTGGTGCATGCCTGTAGTCCCAGCTACTCGGGAAGCTGAGGCAGGAGGACCATGGCACTGCAGCCTGGGCAACAGAGCAAGACCCTGTCTCAAGGAAAAACAAAAAAACTGACTTAGAAATAGAGGATCTGAATAAACAAATAATCATTAAAGGAATTAAATTCATGTTTTAGAAATCTATCCCCACCTACACAAACACACAATATGTGGTCCAGGTGATTTTACAAGTTAGCTCTACCAAACATTCAAAAAACAGACAACCAACTTCATGCAAACGATTCCAAAGAACAGGAAAAGAAGGAAAACCTTCAAACTATTTTATGAGGTAAATATAACCTTGATACCAAAATGAAACAAGAAAAATATAAGAAAGGAAAATTACAGCACAATCTCACTTTTGAACAATTTGAGATGCAATAATCTTAAATAAAATGTTTTCAAACCAAGCGCTCGCTACACATGTACTAAAATTAGAACAACACAGAGTAGATTAGCATGGCCCCTGTGCAGGGATGACACACACATCTCACCCCAGTTAAAATGGCTTCTACCCAAAAGTCAAGCAATAACAAATGCTAGTGAGGTTGTGGAGAAAAGGGAGCCCTCGAACGCTATTGGTGGGAATGTAAATTAGTACAAGCACTATGGACAACAGTTTGGAGGTTCCTCAAAAAACTAAAAACAGAGCTACCATATGATCCAGCAATCCCACTGCTGGGTATATTCCCAAAATAAAGGAAAATAGTACATTGAAGAGATATCTGCACTCCTATGTTTGTTGCAGCACTATTCACAATAGCTAAGATTCAGTGTCAATTAACAGATGAATGTATAAAGAAAATGTGGTACATATACACAATGGAGTACTATTCAGTCACAAAAAAGAATGAGATCCAGTCATTTGCAACAACATGGGTGGAACTGGAGGTCATTTTGTTAAGTGAAATAAGCCAGGCATGGAAAGACAAACATCGCATGTTCTCATTTATTTGTGGGATCTAAAAATCAAAACAACTGAACTCATGAACATAAAGAGTAGAAGGATGGTTACCAGAGGCTAAGAATGGTAGCCAGGGACTGATGGGGAGGTGGTGATGGTTAATGCATACAAAAAAATAGAAAGAATGAATAAGGGCTGGGCGTGGTGGCTCACGCCTGTAATTCCCATCTCTACTAAAAATACCAGTATTAGCCGGGCGTGGTGCCGTGTGCCTGTAGTCCCAGCTACTTGGCAGGCTGAGGCAGGAGAATTGCTTGAACCTGGGAGGTGGAGGTTGCAGTGAGCCAAGATCACGCCACTGCACTCCAGCCTGGGCAACAGAGCTACGATTTTGATAGCACAACAGGGTGACTATAGTCAATAATAACTTAATTGTACATTTTAAATTAAAGAGTGTAATTGAATTGTTTGTAACTCAAAGGATGAATGCTTGAGGGGATGGATACCCCATTCTCCATGACCTGCTTGTTTCACATTGCATGCCTGTATCAAAAATCTCACGTACCCCATAAATAGATATACCTACTCTGTACCCACAAAAATTAAAAATTAAAAAAAAATTCTTTTAAGTTCACAAACCAATACAGCATTATGTACTACAATAACAACAACCAACATAAACCAATGAGGTTTATTTCAGGAATAAAAGAATGGTCTAACATTAGAAAATCTGTTAACATAATTAACAGGAATAGATCAAAAAGGGAAATTATATATAGAAAAATTATTTGAAAAAACTAAGGGCTGGCTGTATATCCATTTGTGATCTATGCTATGGTTTGACTGTCACTGCCAAAACTCATGTTGGAACCTTAATTCTCATGCATCAATATTGGGAGGTGGTACCTTTAAGAGGTGATTAGGCCATTACTATAGATTAGCATCTTTCTCTAGAAACTCGATTAATTCCTGGGAAGGGATTCATTTCCCCAAGCAGATTTTGTTTCTGTTTTTCTTTCTGAACCAGGGTCTCGTTGTGTCACCCAGGCCGGAGTGCAGTAGTACAATCATAGCTCACTGCAGCCTCAAATTTCCGGGCTCAAGTGATCCTCCTGTCCCAGAGTAACTGGGACTACAGGTGCACACCACCACACCTGGCTAGTTTTTTTTTTTTATTATTTTGTATAGAGATGAGGTTTTGCCATGCTACCTAGGCTGGTCTCAAACTCCTGAACTCAAGCAATCCACCTGCCTCAGCCTCCCAAAGTGCTCCCAAAGGATTACAGGCGTGAGCCACCATGCCCAGCCTAGCAGGTTGTTATAAAGCAAGGTTGCCTCTCCTGTTTGGTCTCTCAGCACATACCCGCTTCCCCTTCCGCTTTCCCACCATGTTATGACACAGCATGAGGCCCTCACCAGAAGCCACCCAGATACTGGTGCCACACCTCTTGGACTTCCCAGCTTCCAGAACCGTGAGTCAAGTAAACCTCTTTTCTTTACAAATTACCCATTCTCAGGGATTCTATTATAACAACACGAAATGGACTAAGACTATATATATAAATATATATTTTTTTAATTCTTAGCAAATTAAGACTTGAAAAAAAAACTTTGTAACTTTAAAAGGGTGTATCTATAAAAACTTAAAGCAACCATCATACTTCATGGGCAAAATTCTCCTCAAAGCATTCTCTTCAAAGTTAGGATCAAGAGCTGCCTATTCTTACCTCCTCTATTGACCATTATTCTGGAGGTCACAGCCAGTGTGTGAAGACTAGAAAGAAAATCAAAGCTGAAAAGTCTTTAAAGGAAAAAATGAAATTGTCATTCTCTACAGTTTATAGCATTGTCCATAAAGAAAATCCAAGAGGAGGCCAGCATGCCGATAGTCCAGCTGCTCAGGAGGCTAAGGCAGGAGGCTTGCTTAAGCTCAGGAGTCCAAACGTGCAGTGAGCTATAATCATGCCACTGCACTCCAGCCTGGGAGATAGAGTGAGACCCCGTGTCTTAAAAAAAAAAAAAAAATTCCAAGAGAAGCACCTTAGAAAAGTGAGAAAAGGCTGGGTGCAGTTGCTTATGCCTGTAATCCCAGCACTTTGGGAGGCAGAGGTGGGCAGTTCACTTGAGGCCAAAAGCTTGAAACCAACCTGGCCAACATGGTGAAACACCGTCTTTACTAAAAATACAAAAATTAGCCAGGTATAGTGGCACGCACCTGTAGTCCCAGCTACTCAGGAGGCTGAGCCAGGAGAATCACTTGAACCTGAGAGAAGGAGGTTGCAGTGAGCTGAGATCATGCCACTGCAGACAGAATGAGACTCTGTCTCAAAAAAAAAAGTGACAAAGGTGCTGGATAAATTATTCGTGTGCAAAAATCAACTGTGCTCCTATAATAAGCACATGAGTGATTTTAAAATGTAATTTTTTTAAAATTTCATTTAAAATAGCCAAAAACCTGTATGATACCTAAAATTGAATTCAACAAAAGTTATGCAAAATATTTCCAGAGAAAAAAATGTGTAACTTTATTAAGACTTTTAAAAACCTAAAAAAAAAAGAGAGAGAAATTATGTTCATGAATGGGAAGTCCCATGTTCATAAAGATGGCAAACCTCTCTCCAAATAGTGGATCAATATAATGCAAATGCAAACAAAATTTCAACTCTGTGTGTGCATGCACACAATCTGACAAACTGCTCTTACAATTTATATGGAGGAGCTCAGGCCCTAAATAGACAAGTCAATTTTGGAGAACAAAGTGGGATGACTTACCCTATGAGATAGCAGGACATTTTATAAATTATAGTAATTAGCACAGTGTGGTATTGGCATAGGGATAGAAAAATAAACCGATGGCACAGAACTGAGCCCAGAAACAAGTCTAAGCCTTTGAGGAAACCTGGTCTATGGCAGAGATGGTATTACAATTCAGGCTGGGAAGGGGTGACAGTCTAGTCAATAATAATGTTGGGAATATTGGTTTCTCAAATGAGGAATAGAGGGAAAAAATAGATTCTTACATCACACAATAGACAAAAAGCAATTTCAAGTGAATTAAAGACCCAAATGTAAAAAGCAAAGTTTAAAACTTTCAGAAGAAATTATAGAAAAAAATATCTATATTATGACTTCAGAGAAAGGTTTTTTAATTTTTATTTATTTATTTATTTTTTGATAAAGTTTAACTCTGTCACCCAGGCTGGAGCACAGTGGCACAATCTCGGCTCACTGCAACCTCCGCCTTCCGGGCTCAAGCAATTCTCTTGCCTGAGCCTCCTGAGTAGGTGGGATTACAGGTGCATGCCTTCAATGCCCAGCTAATTTTTGTATTTTTTGTAGAGATGGGATTTTGCCATGTTGGCCAGGTTGGTCTCAAACTCTTGACCTCAAGTGATTCACCTGCCTTGGCCTCCCAAAATACTGGGATCACAGGTGTGAGCCACCGTACCCGGCCAGAAAAAAGTTGTTTTTTTTTTTTTTTTTTTGAGACGGAGTCTCTCTCTGTCACCCAGGCTGGAGTGCAGTGGTGCTATCTTGGCTGACTGCAATCTCCACCTCCCGGGTTCACGCCATTCTCTCTCCTCAGCCTCCCAAGTAGCTGGGACTACAGGCGCCCGCCACCACGCCCAGCAAATTTTTTGTATTTTTAGTAGAGATGGAGTTTCACTGTGTTAGCCAGGATGATCTCGATCTCCTGACCTTGTGATCCGCCCGCCTCAGCCTCCCAAAGTGCTGGGATTACAGGCCTGGCCCAGAAAAAAATTTTTTAAGTAATCATAAAGCAGAAAAGAAAAGATTGTTAAATCTGATGACAGACAATGCCCTTAACAGAGTGAAAAGATGAAGCACAGTGTTTCTTATAAAGTGAAATATGCACCATCCCTATGATCCAGCAGTTCCACTTTGAGGTATTTACCCAAGAGAAATGAAAACATGTCCACAAAAAGACAGGTACAAGGATGTTTATAGCCATTTTCCTCACAGCGGCCAAAATCTGAAACAATCTACATGTCCAGCAACAGGAGAATGGATAAACATATTGTGGTATATTTATACAATGGCCATCTTCTTAACAATAAAAATGAAATCTTCATAACAACATAGATGAATCTTGAAAACATTATGCTGAGCACAAGAAGCCAGACACACTTACTGTATTCTTTCTATTACATTAAGTTCTAAATCAGGCAAAATTACTGTATATTAATAGTAAAAGAAGTCAAGCCAGTAGTTGTCAGGGAAAGGGCACAGAAGGTCTTGCTAGGATGGTGGAAATGTTCTATAACATAATGGAGAAGTGGGTTCATAGCTGCATGTATTTGTCAAAAGCCATCAAACTAGGCAAGGCGTGGTGGCTCACACCTGTAATCCCAGCACTTTGGGAGGCCAAGGTGGGTAGATCACCTGAAGTCAGGAGTTCGAGACCAGCCTGACCAACACAGTGAAACCCCATCTCTACTAAAAATACAAAATTAGCTGGGCGTGTGGCGCACGCCTGTAATCTCAGCTACTTGGGAGGCTGAGGCTGCAGAATTGCTTGAACCTGGGAGGCAGAGGTTGCAGTGAGTGAAGATCATGCCATTGCACTCCAGCCTAAGCAATAAGAACGAAACTCTGTCTCAAAACAAAACAAAACAAAAAACAAAACAAAAAAGAAAAAGCCATCAAACTGTAGCAATTAAGATTTGTGTATATAACTATATTTTAAAAATCTCGGCCGGGCGAGGTGGCTCACGCCTGTAATCCCAGCACTTCGGGAGGCCGAGGCGGGCGGATCACAAGGTCAGGAGATCGAGACCATCCTGGCGAACACGATGAAACCCTGTCTCTACTAAAAATACAAAAAATTAGCTGGGTGTGGTGGCAGGCACCTGTAGTCCCAGCCACTTGGGAGGCTGAGGCAGGAGAATGGCGTGAACCTGGGAGGCAGAGGTTGTGGTGAGCCAAGATCGCGCCACTGCACTCCAGCCTGGGCGACAGAGCAAGACTGTCTCAAAAAATAAATAAATAAATCTCAAATCCACTCCCCCAACCCACCACAAAAAGAAAAACTATAGCCAGGGAAAAGGCATTTGCCTGATAAGAGATTCATGTGCAAAATCCATAAAGAACTGCCACAAATCAATTCCTAGGAAAAAGTGTCAAATAGAATAGTCAGAAGAATACAAACAGGCAATTTACAGAAGGGAAAACATTTGGAAAGATGCTCAACCTCACTACTAATGAGGAAAATAACACAATAGCACTTCATACCCATTGGATTCACAAAGTTGTTGAAATCTAAGGATACTAAACACTGGTGAGACTGTGGAGCAACTGGAATTCAAATAGCGTGCTCTGCTTGTGGGAACGTGGACAGGCAGCGTCTAGGAAAAGTGAAGAGGTCCCTCTCTTGTGATCCAGCCATTCCTGGCAGGTGTGTCTTTAGCTGGGGCGCATTTGTTTCTCTCATGTGCACAAGGGGAACCCTCACCGCACCACTGTTTGTAACCAAAAAAAAATGGAGGATGGGCAGAAATACAAAAAAGAAAACATAGAAGCCAGGTGTGGTGGCTCATGCCTGTAATCCCAGCACTTTGGGAGGCCAAGGCGGGCAGATCACAAGGTCAGGAGTTCAAGATCAGCCTGGCCAACATGATGAAACCCCGTTTCTACTAAAAATACAAAAATTAGCCAGGTATAGTGGTGCGCGCCTGTAATTCCAGCTACTCAGAAGGCTGAGGCAGGAGAATCGCTTGAATCTGGGAGGCGGAGGTTGCAGTGAGCCAAGATCGCACCATTGCACTCTAGCTCTGGGCAACAGGGGAAGACTCCATCTCAGCAAAAAAAAAAAAAAAAAAAAAAATTAGCCAGGCATGGTGGCGGGTCCCTGTAATCCCAGCTATTTGGAGGCTGAGGCAGGAAAATCGCTTGAATCCCGGAGGCGGAGGCTGCAGTAAATGAAGATCACACCACTGCACTCCAGCCTGTGTGACAGAGACTCCGTCTAAAAAAAAAAAAAAGGCATATGGGTCTGGGGAAAGGCAAACTAAATGTCTATCATGCCTATCAACAGGGGAATGGATACAGTATGGTATGTCCACATAACAGAATAAAAATCATCAGTGAAAATGAATGAATTATGGGGTACACACAATGTCACAACAAAATGTTTTAAAAAACGGGTTACAGTAAACTGCAAACAGTATATTTCCATTTATATAAAGTTTGAAAACACAGCAAAACTAAACAATCTATTGTTTAGGGATACAATATATTTGGTATAAGTATAAAGAAAGCATGAAAATCACACACACAATTCAGGATAATGGTTACTGAGGAAACGGGAAGGGCTGAGGAGGGCCTCAGAGGGGACCTTCAAACAAATGGTTATATTCTTTTCCCTAAATTGAGTGGTGGGTACGTAGGTATTTGCTGTTTTCGCTAATCCTTAGACACTGCACATATTTTATAAATATATGTAAATATTTATACATGTAATGACAGCAAGTTTTATAGATGTGCATTGAAACTTAGAGGCCTTCAATCATGTTTATATCTTTAAAAAAGCATCTGAAGCAAATATGGCAAGTGGTAAGACTGGACAAAGTTGGGTCGTGGATAACAGGTGTTCATTAGTCTTTTAAAATATATAATAGGGGCTGGGCACAGTGGCTCACGCCTGTAATCCCAGCACTTTGGGAGACTAAGGCAGGCGGATCACCTGAGGTCAGGAGTTGGAGAGCAGCCTGGCTAACATGGTGAAACCCCATCTCTACTAAAAATACAAAATTAGCCGGGCATGGTGGTACGTGCCTGTAATCCCAGCTACTTGGGAGGCTGAGGCAGGAGAATTACTTGAACTTGGGAAGTGGAAGTTGCAGTAAGCCAAGATTGCACCATTGCACTCCAGCCTGGGCAACAAGAGTGAAACTCCGTCTCAAAATAAATAAATAAATATAAAAATTTTAACAGCAAATGCTCTTTAAAAAGAAAAACAATACCCCTATTTGAAAATAAAGATTTCTCTGTTCTCATTCGTTTCTAGCCTGGTGGGGGAGATTAAGACAATAATCAAATAATAGTTCTTATGGAATATAACTACTAACTGAGCTGTGTTCTAAAGACAATGGAATCACTCCAGGGGAGTAAAAAATAAAGGAATTTGACCCAGGCTGGAGTGTCAGGTCGGTAGAGTGGGAGTCGGGGCCAGTGGGGGAAGCAGACACACAGATGGTTCAGCAGTGGGCAGTGGGGAAGACGCTGGGGGAGGAGAGGAAGGGCTGCTCCCTGAAGCCTTCTGCCAAAGGGGATGACCTAGCAGAATTCCAAATGATAAGGCTTAGACAAAGGAAGAAAGCAATAAGAGTGTTCTGTGCACTGAGGGCATCATGTGCTAAGGCAAAGAGATGTGAGAGAAGAAAGTCAATCTGGAGGCATCTGAGTAGTCCAGGAGGCTGGAAAATGGGGTTGGGGTGGAGTGGGGTGGTGTGAATAAGGGGCAGGATACGAGGCCAGCAGCCAGGACTTGTCATGGAGGCCTGTATTCCATGCAAGGTGGGGACTTAAGCAGGGGCGTGACATCATCTGAATGACAGAGAGTGGATTGAGAGGGAGAGCCTGAAGGCAGGGCATCCAGCTGGTGGCTCTGCAGTGATGTAAGGGAGAAAAGATGGAGCCTGAAGCGAGGCATAAATGAGAAGGTTATGGCGCCTAGGGCTGTTCCCGAACCAGGATAGGGTAGTGTGTCAGAAGCCAGGGAGGATGGAGCTCAACCATGTCAAAAGCTGCAGAGAGACTGCTGAAGCTTGGAACTTAAAGGATTGCCTTGATGTGTCAACTAGGAGATGAGAACAGCTGCTGTGAAATGAGGTGGGGTGGATGCAGAAGTCAGCCTGCAGTGCTGTGGGCGTTACATGTCAAAGGCTGGGAGACAGGGCTGGAGAAGGCAGCCTCAGGCCAAGGATGGGGGCTCAGCCCTCTCTTCCATAGTCTTCTACTCCCTGCCCGAGTCCCAACCTGAGCTCACTCCAAGCAATCAACGTGAAAACAAAGGGAGAGTGTCTAGCAGAGGTCTTTCCCATCCTCAGAGCAAGGAAGTCTCGGTCCCAAGGTCAATGCTAAAGAGGAACTTGCTTGGTGGTGCAGGTCATGGGGCCGGCAAGATTCTTGATAAACAGGAGAGGATGGTGGCACCGGGGGTGGGTGTGTGGGGTTTCGTGAAGTGATTTGGCACGAGGGTCAAGAGGAGGCCAAAGATAAACAATCTTGTGGAAATGAAATGGTGATAATTTACAAGGGCAAATTGTTTTACATTCCAGCAGAGTTGGCTCCCCAGCCGAACTCTTCCTGCAGAAGTTGAGGTGATGTGTGAGTCATTGTTATAAATAGACCAGCCAACTGAATGTCATCGGAAAGGACACAGTCCCACGAGTATAACCTTGGAGGGCGCAAATCCAGAGCTTGGATCCAGAGCTTGTTCCAACAAGAGGGCAGAGGGAGAGCTTGGGGCGGGGGGGTGCTGCCCAGGAGAGGAAGCAGATGCTGAAGAAGGGGGTTCCAGCTCAAGCAGCGGGCCGATGCAGAGGACTGGCAGAAGCAAGTGTCCTGCATGGCTCAGTAGAGCCCAGCTCTCAGCTGCCTAGCTGCTAACTCAGGCTGGGCCATCTCACTTTCTCTATCTACTTGAGCTGCCGTAACAGAATACCACAGAACTGGGGGGCTTACACAGCAGAAATTGATTTCTTACAGTTCTGGAGGCAGGCAGCCCAAGATGAAGGTGCCGGCAGGGCTAGTTTCTGGCAAGGGCTCTTCTTTGGCTAGCAAATGGCCACCTTCTCGCTGTGTCCCCACATGGCCTCGTCTCTGCGTGTGGAGAGAGACCTCTCTGGTGTCTCTTCCTCTTCTGAGAAGGACACCAGTCCTATGGGACTAGGGCCCCAGCCATATGAATGTATTTAACCTTTATTACCACCTAAAAGCTGCTGTCTCCAAATGTCGTCCCATGGGGAGTTAGGGCTTCAGCAGATGAACTTGGGCAGGGGACACAACTCAATCTATAACACTCGCCTTCTAGACATTCTTCCAAAGAATTCCAACTCTTCTAGAATCCCAAGATACTCCATTAACCAAAGCACAAGAAAATACAATTCCCAAGTGGCATCAGCTCATTCATTCATTCATTCATTCCTCATCATGGATGTGAAGGTCCTGATGAACACTGGGGACACAGAAAGGCCTTGCCTTCACATTCATAATGACTTCAAAACAGGGGCCCTGAGCTCTTAGGAAACCTCTGGAAGAGGAGAATGTCATAGACATCAAGCACTGTCCCCCGAGGAAATCTGGGTCCAGCTACACCTGGGGTGAAAGAGGTCGCCCAGAGTCTTTCCTGCCCTGCCCCCACCCGGGTCAGGCTGAGTGCCCCCATCTTAGCTCCCCAGGCCCCTGTACTTCATCTTTTTTTTTTTTTTTTTTTGAGACAGAGTTTTGCTGTGTTGCCCAGGCTGGAGTGCAGTGGCGTGATCTCGGCTCACTGCAACCTCCGCCTCCCGGGTTCAAATAATTCTCCTGCCTCAGCCTCCTGAGTAGGTGGGACTACAGGCGCATGCCACCACACCCAGCTAATTTTTGTACTTTTAGTAGAGACAGGGTTTCACCATATTGGTCAGGCTGGTCTTGAACTCCTGACCTCGTGATCCACCCACCCTGGCCTCCCAAAGTGCTGGGATTACAGGCATGAATCACTGTACCCAGCCGATCTTACAGGTCATATAAAGGACTTAACTGCCCAGAACTGAGAGAAAGCCCAAAGCCAAGAACAAAAGGCACTGAGAAACTGGCACCTCTGTGCCCCAAAGATGAGGCTGCGCTTGCCCAGCCACCACCCCCAAAAGGGACCAGGAAGCTATGGAATCTGCCCCAAATGTGTCAAACGACAGGAAAGGGAGGACTCTCATCGCATCATGGAAAGCAATGTGAAAAAATAAAACCATTTCCTGTTTAGACTCCCATGAATGGACATTCCGCGATAAACCACAAATCATGGGATTATTGTATCTGCTCCCACAATGAGGCCTGTGAACTCTTTGAGGGGTAGAGATGTCATCCCCTCTGTCCCTGGCGTCTGCAGTCACAGCGGCGTCAGTCACAGTCAGGCTTGGTGTCAATGCCCAGGGGCCTCTGTTCTCAGTATAGGGGGTACTTTGGCTTTCATCTTGTATTTCTTTTCTGTGGGACAAGCTAGCCCCTCAGAACCAGAACCAACCACATCTCACACCAGGCACCAACCACAGGGTCCTCCCCACATCTTGGGGCTGTGGGTCTCCGAGTGCAACTTGCTTTTGGGGAGACTTCACAATCTGGGAGCTTCCGGCTCCACCTCGGGGTTGCCCCTCTTTCCTTTTGCGGTGTCGAGTCCAGGGTGCGCAGTGCTTGACCAGGGTGCGCAGTGCTTGGTCCAAGGTGCACAGTGCTTGGCGAGGGAGTCCCCTTTAAAGGCCACCAGCCTGAGGTTATCAAGCATGAGCCAGCAGGGAAGCACATCCCTCCCAGCCGCCCAGACAAAGCCCAAACCCAAGCTAGTCTGTTTCGGCGGGGCGAGGAAGAAGCAAATGGCAGTCCCTAAGAGTGGGCAGGATGACTAAGAGGCTTGTGCAGGCTGTTTGCTGACCCACTGACTTGCAGGGCTTTCCCAGCCAATGTCCTTCTAACACTGCCCCAAAGCAGGTGGGGGAGAAGGGAAGCAGCTCCTGAGCCACCAGCCCCTCAAGCACCCCAGACAGCAGGCACCAGGCAGCACCACCCAGGTCTCATTCCACAGTTGTGGAAACTGGTGAGAGATGAGACCACCTGGACTTTCTCTGTGGAAGGGGGACTTGGGGAACTTTCCTATCTTACAAGAGGATTGTAAAGTGCACCAATCAGGAACTTTCCTGTCTTACCAGAGGATTGTAAAACGCACCATTCAGCGCTCTGTAAAACACACCATTCAGCGCTCTGTAAAACACACCAATCAGCGCTCTGTAAAATGCACCAATCACCAGGATTCTAAAAGTAGCCAATCGTGGGGTGGATTGACAAAAAGGGCACTCTGATAGGACAGAAACGGAACATGGGAGGGGTACAACAAGGGACTAAAAGCTGGCGCCCCCCCCCCCCCCCCCGCCCCCTTCTTCCCTGCAAACCGGCGGAGGAAACCCTGCTCGGGTCCTCTTCGGATATGTGGAAGATTTGTTCTTTCTCTCTTTACAGTAAATCTTGCTGCTGCTCACTCTTTGGGTCCGTGCTGTCTCTAAGAGTTGTAACATTCACCTGGAAGGTCCGTGGCTACATTCTTGAAGTCTCCGAGACCATGAATCCACTGGCAGGAACCAACTCCAAACACACCTAGACAACAGACGAGAAGGACCTTCCCAGTGTGACACAGGGAATCAACGCAGCACTGAGGAGTTGGTGCTAAGTACCGCAGGCATGGGAGGCAGTGAAGGTTTCAGGGAGGCAGTGATGAGCCCAATGAGGGGGTGGTTCAAACTGGCTACATGGTGGGGGAATATGGCAGGAACTCAGTGGGCAGCCAGGAGGAAGGAGAGTTAGAAACAGATCTGCACTGAACTCGCCAACGGAGATATCCGGTCGTATCAACAGTGTTGACGCGGAAGGGTGGGGCCTGGGGAGGGAAGGGGAGGGGGGAGGGGAGGGGGGAGGGGAGGAGAGGAAGAGGAAGATGACCCCAAGTTTCTTATGGTGGTGCCTGAGTGGCTGGCAACGTCATTGCCAGAAATAGAGAAGTTGGGGGGAGACTCAAATTCAGGCAGGTCATTTTGAGGGATGGGAAGTAGAAGCCCATTTCCCATGGAAATAACAGTTGCAGGGTAAGGTCCAGTTTTGTACATGGGGCTGTGAAGTCAGCTAGACATAAGCTCTAGTTTCCCAGGCTCCGCCATCCACTCACTGTGTGACCTCAGTCAAATAAACCTCTCTGAGCTCAGGTTCTTCACCTGTAAACTGTAGGCAATCATTGCACTTCCCCATAAGGTTGTCATAACAACCAAAATAGGGTGTTACAAGCACTAATATTTACTGTCACTTTCATTACTCTATACCAAATGCTTAATATATATCACCTCAATCCTCCCAGAAACCTGTAAAGCAGGCAGTTTTTTTCCCAATTTGCAGATGAAAACTGAAGATTCAGAGAGGTTAAAGAAATTGCTTAGGGTCATACAGCAAGGATGGGAGTCTGGGCAGGAATTTGAACTCAGATCTTTCCTTCCTCCCTCCCTCTCCCTCCCTCCCTTCTTTCCAGTATTGCTCTGTCGCCCAGGCTGGAGTGCAGTGGCACGGTCTTGGCTCACTGCAACCTCCACCTCCCGGGTTCAAGCGATTCTCCAGCCTCAGCCTCCTGAGTAACTGGGATTACAGGCGTCTGCCACCACACCCTGCTAATTGTTGTATTTTTAGTAGAGGCGGGTTTCACCATGTTGGCCAGGCTGGTCTCAAACTCCTGACTTCAGGTGAGCCACATGCCTTGAACTCCCAGAGTGGTGGGATTACAGATGAGCCACCGTGCCTGACCTGAACTCAGCTCCTTCTAAAGCACAAACTTCCCAGCATGAGGTTGTCCCTCCACTGCCTTCATGGCTGCCTCCCACTTCCAGGAATAGGGGGAAGTCAAGTGGCTCAGAGAGTAGGAGGTAGGTTTGAACCCATAGAAAAAGAACGCAGAACCGCCTGGACATAATTTAGACAATATTATTTGTCTTCAATGCACCTGATCACATTTTCTTTTTTTTTTTTTTCCCTCCCCACTTTTTTCTTCCCCAGTCAATGAGACTACTCTCAAATCCAGTGAGTCACCGGAAAATGTAAATTAAAAAAAAAAAATTAAGAGGAACATTGCTCCTACGTAAGCTCTTGCCATCTGTGAATCATTCCGAGACAGGTATAATGGACATAATTATAGCTCATCCACAAGCTAGACCCCAAATCAATCCTTAAGGCTGAGTTCAGAATCCAGTGGTTTCCCCAGCACGGCCTGGGGCAGTGAAAGCCAGCCTAGAGGAGAACACAAATCTGAAATGTGCTCAGAGGCCTTGGTGATCCCACAGGGGGCCCAGGCTGGGTGGAAACCTGGGTATGTATGCCCTGATACCAGAGACCCAGCAATTCCAGAACTCCCCTCCCACCCCATGTTCTCCCCATCCCACACACTCAAGGTACCTCCTTCTGTTTGAATTCATTCTCCTTTTACCAGACCTTTATTCTTCCTGTCACTGCAAAACCATTCAACCTAACCAAAAAGTCGGGGGGATAGTCAATTTATTCTACTACAGGCTGGGCACGGTGGCTCACGCCTGTAATCCTAGCACTTTGGGAGGCCAAGGCAGACAGATCACGAGGTCAGGAGATGGAGACCATCCTGGCCAACGTGGTGAAACTCCATCTCTACTAAAATACAAAAAATTAGCCAGGCCTGGTGGTGGGCGCCTATAGTCCCAGCTAGTCAGGAGGCTGAGGCAGGGGAAATCACTTGAACCCAGGAGGCGGAGGTTGCAGTGAGCCGAGATTGTGCCACCATTGCACTCCAGCCTGCCAACAGAGCAAGACTCGGTCTCAAAAAAAAAAAAAAAGTTGGGTGTGGTGGCATGCACCTGTAGTCTCAGCTACTTGGGAGGCTGAGGCAGGAAGGAGAATTGCTTGAACCCAGGAGGCAGAGGTTGCAGTGAGCTGAGATAGTGCCACTGGACTCCAGCATGGGTGATAGAGCAAGACTCTATCTATCTATATATATATAAATAAAATACTTCAAATAGGATCGTCCCTTCTGTATATAGACTGCCTGGACCTTGGCTAATCACTCTTTGCTTCTCTTTCCTCATCTGCAAAATAGGACAACAATAGGCCCTTCTTCATGGGAGTTTTGTGGCAATTAAATGAGGTAATGTATGTGATACCCTTAAGAACAATGCTTGTGTTCAATCAATACCCAGCGATTATTAACATCATCATCCTCTTCACCTCCTGGGGAGGTGGGAGTGTCAAAAGCTCTCATGTAAGATGGCAACTACCATGGCTCCAGGGCCCCCCATTCTGGTGGCCAGTATTAGGAATCACAGGAGCACCACAATGAGAATGTTGGAGCTGGAAGATCATCCAACCCCATCAGGGAAACTGGACCCAAAGAAGAGCAGAGACCAGCCCCGAGCCACCCACTTGGTCAGTGTCAGAGGCAAGACAGGAACCCTGGCCTTCTGTGTGCAGGCCATTT
The DNA here is from genome assembly GCF_003255815.1 of Theropithecus gelada. Classification (NCBI taxonomy): domain Eukaryota; kingdom Metazoa; phylum Chordata; class Mammalia; order Primates; family Cercopithecidae; genus Theropithecus; species Theropithecus gelada. The sequence continues at coordinate 5,604,673 of NC_037684.1, forward strand.
TTCCCACTCTAGCACATGGGATTCCTCCAGTCCCAGAGGTCAAGGTCAGAAGAGCAAGCTTAACACATCTCTGTAATCAGGGGAGATGAACTCCTTGGAAATGGGAAACATTATGCTAATCCATTCCAAAATATTCTAGCTCAAGGCCAAGTGCAGGGGGCCTATGTCAGTGGAAGCCCCGCTCCTGCAAGTCAGTACCAGCACCAAAAGGAAAAGAAAATACCCCAAGATATTCTAAGTGGCTCAGCCTTGGGAGAGACCTTACCCTGGAATTTCCCTGAAATGTCATCAGGAAGCAGGGTTTGAAGCATGTTCCTTTCCAACCTGTCCTCCCAGTCCCCTCTACATGGTTATACCCTTAGGCCCATCAGCTCACTGCCTCCTCACTGTCCTGGAGACACCCAGTCCTGCACCTGGGGACTCACATTTCTTATGGTCTTGTCCTTTCCCCCAGCAGTGATTCAGCAAACGCCTGTTGCACTCCAGGCTACAAAGACCAAGGCATGGTCTCTACCCTCCCAGAGCTCACAGGCTGGCCAGGAGACAGACAAATGAATAACCAGAAAATAGTAGGAGAAAGGCCTTTCTGGGCTGGGGATAGCATAGTGGAGAAGCTCAGAGAAGCTTTCATAAGGGTGGAGAGAGTCCCACTAGGCTGTAGAGGGTGAGTTGAATTCACTATGTGCACAGAGAGGGATAAGCCAAAGTGAGGAGTCACACAGGGAGACTGATGGCTGCTGTGTTCTCCCAACCTAAACCAGGTGCATCCTTCAAGGACCTGACCAAGGCTGACTCCTACAGGAAGCATTCTTTGATACAAAGGTTGCAATCTCACTTCTCTGAACCTCTGTCCTAGTTGGTCTAGGACCATTCCATGCCCTTCCCTCCCCAACTGCTGGGGCCCCGTGGCCAAACTTGCCAGTCTGCACTACCCTGTGCTAGAGCCAATATTGACCTAAGGCAGGAATTAAAAGCAGGACTCATGCCTGTAATCCCAGCACTTTGGGAGGCTGAGGCGGGCAGATCACTTGAGGCCAAAAGTTTGAGACCAGTCTGGCCAATATGGTGAAACTCCGTCTCTACTAAAAATAGAAAAATTAGCCAGGCATGATGGCACCTATAATCCCAGCTACTCGGGAGGCTGAGGTGGGAGGATCGCTTGAACCCAGGAGGCGGACGTTGCAGTGAGCTGAGATCACGCCATTGCACTCCAGCCTGGACGACAGAGCAAGATTCTGTGTCATAAATAAATAAATAAATAAGGCAGAGTTCAACCCCAGACTGCAAACATTGTCATTTCCCCAGGCTGCCTTTGGCTGCTCCCTTCTGCCAGTGATCTGGGGCAGCAAGAGGCTTAAAGAAAGCTTGCCACCCTAAGCAGTGTCAGCTCCTGGGACTCAGGGGAGCCCTTGGTTCTGCATCTATGGGAAAGCATCAGAAGCAGAGTCCCACCCCAACCTGCCTCTGCTACCTTGGAACACAGTGCCCCACTCCCATCAGTCAAGAATCCATCCACTTGGCTGCAAGTAGCAAAAAGCTTAGTTAATACAGGCTTCAGCACATAAGGGTCTGTTTTGCTCATGCAAGATGTTCCGAGATAGACAGTTTCAGCTGATGCAGCTGTTCAAATTAGTCACCAAGGACCCAGACTCAGTCTGTGTTCCTAACCATCACCCTTAGAATTTGAATTTCATTCTCACAGTCACAAGATAGCTGCATTATATCCACAACAGGGTGGACCAGCCAAGTCCGTCCCTTTAAAAAAGCCATCCTGGAATTCCCACCTCATGACTTTTGGTTGCATCTCATTGGCCAGAACCAGGTCCATGTCCACCCCTGGCTGCAAGGGGGTCCAGGAAAGTCAGTATTTTTACTTTTCTGCTTTTATGGTAAAGCAGTGGTGCTTTAACTTGAGAACAACAAATCGGCTGGGGAAGCTTGTTAAAATACAGATTGGGGACCCAAATTCGACATTTCTAACCAATGCTGCTGGTTCTTCTAACACACGTGGAGTAGCAAGATACTTGCAAGAAAGGGCTGGCGTGGTGGCTCATGCCCATAATCCCAGCACTCTGGGAGGTCGAGGTGGGCAGATCCCCTGAGGTCAGGAGTTCAAGACCAGTCTGGCCAACGTGGTGAACCCACATCTCCACTAAAAATACAAAAATTATCCAGGCGTGGTGGTGAGTGCCTGTAATCCCAGCTACATGGGAGGCTGAGGCAGGAGAATCACTTGAACCTGGGAGGCAGAGGTTGCAGTGAGCTGAGATCGGGCCACTGGACTCCAGCATGGGCTACAAGAGTGAAACTGTCTCAAGAAAAAAAAACCCCAGCAAGAAAGAAGGCGGCTGTGAGTGGCTTCTGGAGAGACCATCTATAGAGTCTAAAACACCCCCAGCACCTGCGGCTGCTTCAGGAGTTGGGAGCTGTGCCCAGCATCCCACACTTGGGACATAATTCACCCAGGATAACATCTACCCAGGACCTCCACAGCTGCTGCAGCCTGTAACAAGATCAAGTAAGGCTGGTCCCTCACTCAGGGACTCCTACACCCCAGCGACTCCTGGACACATAATAGGATGGGGACTGGAGCCTTGGCTGGGATGGGCTGCACTTCCAGACCTTCTGCTACCACTGGCAGGAGGTGGCCAAGCGTGCGCACGCTGGGGATGGCCTGGGGCTTGTTAGTGTCACCCTGGCTTGTCAAAGGGTAGGATAGAGCCCACAAATCCAAGGCTCACCTCCAAAGCCTACTCTTTCTTACACAGCCAGGAATTCACAGAGCCAGGACTCAAACCTCAGCCTTCTGATGCCAAACCCAGAGTCCTTCCCACTTTCCCAGGCTGCCTCTGGCTGTTCCCTGAAGCCAGCGGTCTGAGGCAGCCAGACTCCAGGGTGAGAGGGGAGCTTGGGCTCTGGAGCCTGGATGGGACCAATCGCAGGAAATTTCTGGAACTTCTTTGGTTCCAAGGCAGCTACCGAACAGCCACCTACCAGGAGAGGAGGTCATGGGGGCCCAGGGCAGCCCATGAGGAGCCAGGCCATGTCCTAGCCCCTCAGGCAGGGCTCTGAGACAGAAGTTCAGGGTAAAAAGTGATTTAAAGGAAATGCTGGTAAGAGGTGAAGCCAGCTGGGCTCCTGGGTTGGGTGGGGGCTTGGAGAACTTTTCTGTCTATCTAAAGGATTGTAAACACACCAATCAGCACTCTGTGTCTAGCTAAAGGTTTGTAAACGCACCAATCAGCACTCTGTAAAAAACGTACCAATCAGTGCTCTGTGTCTAGCTCAAGGTTTGTAAATGCACCAATCAGCACTCTGTAAAAATGGACCAATCAGCACTCTGTAAAATGGACCGATCAGCAGGATGTGGGAGGGGCCAAATAAGGGAATAAAAGCTGGCCACCTGAGCCAGCAGGGGCAACCTGCTCTGGTCACCTTCTGTGTTGTGGAAGCTTTGTTCTTTTGCTCTTCACAATAAATCTTGCTGCTGCTCACTCTTTGGGTCCACACTACTTTATGAGTTGTAACACTCTAGGTGAACAACTGCCGATATGACATCTGTAAGAGCTGTAACACTTACTGCGAACTCCTGAAGTCAGCAAGACCAGGAACCCACCGAAAAAAAGAAACTCCGGACACATCTGAACATCTGAAGGAAAAAACTTTGGACACACCATCTTTAAGAACTTTAACACTCACCACGAGCATCCGTGGCTTCATTCTTGAAGTCAGGGAGGCTAAGAACCCACAGGAAGGAATCAATTCCGGACACACTGGGGCCAAAGTGAAGCTGCCCTCAAGTTTTGGTTAACACCCATCTGGGGACCCAGAGCCAGTGAGTGAGTTGGCCAGTGGGGTTGGGCTAAGGAGGTGTGACCCCCGGGACACCCAGGCCTCCAATTCCCCCTCAGCCTCCACCTGCCTCAGCAACCATCCCCATGTGCGCATGCCCTCTGTGTGTGGAGTTCCCAGCATGTGTGTACTACCTGGTACCAGCAGCATGGGGCTAGCTGTGCAACGGAAAATTTTAACATTACATTCCTACACCTAAAGCCTATAAGCTGACACTCAGATGTCAATCACAGTGTCTACCCCAGTGGGCAGTGAGTTTTATGCTGTGTGACCCGGCCCTCCTGTCCCCTACCCCACCTGCTGCTGCTAATTGGTGCAGACACTGGCTGCCAATCTATAGGCTGGCAAGCCTGGGATAAACAGCCAGTCAAATTTCCTCTCTGAAAATCTGAACCTTCCAGAAAGACTCAAATGTTTTCCAGAAGGACTGAAGTGAGAAACCAGAATGTAGAAACCTGCTCGGCTACAAACTGTGAGGAAAAAGAAACTTTGAGATAAAGAAAAGGTGTGAAGTAAAGCAGGGATTCTCAAATGACAGCAAATGTAAGACTCATTGGGGTATTTGTTGAAAATGCAGATTCTGGGCTCACACCCTTAGAAAATCTGATTCAGAAGAGTGGCCAGGGATGGGTCTAAACCCCCACGCTGGGAGAGTCTGAGGCAGAGGACTCGTCAACCACACTTTCGTAGCCAGTGGGATAGGTCAGGGAACCAGCAACAGCAGGATGCTTGAGAGCAGCTGGTGGCCTAAGTCCCACGAAACCCCACGTAAAGTCCTTGGAGCTCACAGGCCTCCTGCGTGTGTATCCACAATACCCCTCCACGACAGAAATGTGTCTCTGGACTTTGTAACCACAAGGGACCTGCCAGGACCAGGCCACACTTCTCCATGCGCAGTGGCTGCAGGGAGAAGGATCTTAGAGCCTCGCTTGCCCTGCTGGAGTCTCTGTGCATAGTGAAGCTGACACCCTTGGGGGCCCGCACGCCTGCCTCTGAATCCTAATCCACAGCTTGCTTCTGAGCCCTGCTGGCCACGTTCATTCACCCCCTGGAGACTTAGTTTCTCCTTAAAATACCAAGTCAAGAATGCCTACCTTATAAACTGATGAGGGCAATTGAGCTTCAATATATACTAGCTCTCTCCCCCAGGCCCACCCACACAGTTTGGGTAGACACAACCGCTCCAGTCTGCCCCGCAGGGAAGTTGTAGTGTTAGATGCCATTGTTATCCCCAGGAGCTACGCAACACAGGGGCATCAGTGCCTGAAGTGGTGCTTTTTCTGTAGAGGCTGGGGGTTTAAAGTGTGTGTATGTGTGTGTATGTGTTGTGTGTGTGTGTGTAAAATGACATGGGAAGAAGAGCACAGGAATATCAAGACAGAATCTGTAACTAGTTGCTAAAACAGGCTTATTTTTGTCAAAATGGAAATATCTTTATTATATTATCTGATTATAAAAGTAACACTTGTTCATTGTAAAAAAAACATCAAACATTACAGAAGTCTATGTGATAGAAGGATCAAGTTTCCACAAAATCTTTACCCAAAGAGAAAACCGTGGATAGTGGTTTAAACTATGTCCCTCCAGGTGCTTTTTAAAATCCATATATATGAAAAAAAATTTAATAAAATGCATATATGACTTCTTAAGACATAAATGGAACCATATTATAGTGTCTGTACTCTGCTTTTTTCTATTTATTAATCATCCTTCACATTTTTTTTTTTTTTTTTTTTTTGAGGCGGAGTCTCGTTCTGTCACCCAGGCTGGAGTGCAATGGCCGGATCTCAGCTCACTGCAAGCTCTGCCTGCCGGGTTTACGCCATTCTCCTGCCTCAGCCTCCCGAGTAGCTGGGATTACAGGCGCCTGCCACCTCGCCCGGCTAGGTTTTTTTTGTATTTTTTAGTAGAGACGGGGTTTCACTGTGTTAACCAGGATGGTCTTGATCTCCTGACCTCGTGATCCGCCCATCTCGGCCTCCCAAAGTGCTGGGATTACAAGCTTGAGCCACCGCGCCCGGCCTCATCCTTCACATTTTAAGTGTACCTCTCTTGCCTTGGGTCTCCAGTCCTTATTCCTGGAGGGAAAACAGCCAGTTCCCAAGAAAGATGGTGTGAGCAACTCAACAGAGACTACCCTGCTGTCTCACGTTATACAATGTATATGTTTTTCTTTTCTTTCTTTTTTTTTTTTTTTTTTTTGAGACGCAGTCTCACTCTGTATCCCAGGCTGGAGTGCAGCCGCACAATCTTGGCTCATTGCAACCTCCACCTCCCAGGTTCAAGTGATTCTCCTGCCTCAGCTTCCTGAGTAGCTTGGATTACAGGCATGTGCCATTACACTTGGCTAATTTTTTGTATTTTTAGTAGACACGGAGGTTTCACCATGTTGGCCTGGCTGGTCTCGAACTCCTGACCTCAAGTGATCCACCTGCCTCGGCCTCCCAAAGTGCTGGGATTACAGGCTCAGCCCCCCACGCCCAGCACAATATATGTGTATATATATATTTCAATAAATGCTAGAAAAGGAGAGCTCTTAGACACTGGAGTGATTGCCCTCATTTTAAAGTCTGCTTCTATTAAAGAGGTACTGTCTCATAACAAATAATTTTACCAAGAGGGGGACTGCATTAAAGATGTAGTGCAAAATGCAAGTTAAACACAAAGGGATACCATGTTTTACTTATCAAATTAGCCAAAATGTTTTATTTTAATTATATGCTTGGTGGTGGTGAGCAATATAGCTGGCTGTCTTGTATGCCCCTGGTGCACGTATTAATTGGATATACTTTCTAGAAAATAATTTGGCAACATTGTCAAAAGCCTGACAACTGTCCATACCCTCTGATCCATTGTTAAGAATCTACCTCAGGGAAATAGTTCAAAATTCTGGCAAAGAGCAAGGCACAAGATGTTCATTATAAATATTTGATAAAAAGGGAAAAATACCAAGAGCCTAAATATTCAACATTAGGAGAAGGCTCAAAGAATCATGGTCCATTCAAAGCATTGCATATTACCTGCCCATTCCTTGACCAATGATTTTTCAAAGTTTTTGTTCACATGGGGAAGATCAATATCAAATGCAGCAATTGAGTAGCGATGTCTGTTACTTGTGAAATTATGTGGGCAGGTTAGGGAACTCATGCCATTTACACAGGCAATTTGGCAGAGGCTTGGAGGTTGCCAAGTGGGAGCTGGGGGCTGCAACCTCTGTGGTCTGTTCTGGGTTCAAGTAGAGATGGGTCTCCCTTAGCACCTTTGCCTTCTTCACACAAGGGCCAATCTGCCACCCGTGTCTACCGACCTCAGATAACTGGAATCTCCTCTGTCATTGGGCTCTTCACATGTGGAACCCCGGAGACTGAACAGTCTCTCTCCTTTATTTATTATCTGCACGATTATTTGTCCTAATTTAAAGTAGTGTTCTACAATTTAGTGCATAGAAATTTTAGAAAGGGTGGGGCAGGGGTTGGGAGGAAGTAGAAAAGAAAATCACAAAGCCCCCAGGGCTACATCCCAGGTTAAAGGTGAATAGGAAGTAAAGGAGCTCTGGCGAGGACTGCCACTGTGCTTCAGGAGCCCAGGAATCTCAACCTGAAAAATTGGATGCAGATTACTTCAGATTCAGCTGGGTGTGGTGGCTCAGGCCTGTAATCCCAGCACATTGGGAGGCCAAGGCTAGAGAATCGCTTGAGCCTAAGAGTTCAAGACCAGCCTGGGTGACATAGTGAGACCCTGTCTCTACAAAAAAAAAAATTTAAATAGTCAGGTGTGGTAGTGCACAGCTGTGGTCCCTGCTACTCGGGAGGCTGAGGTGGGAGGATCGTTTGAGCCCAGGAGGTTGAGGCTGCAGTGGGCTATAATCGTGCCACTATGGTCCAGCCTGGGCAAGAGAGCAAGGCCCTGAAAAAGAAGAAAGAAAAGAAAGAAGAGAAGAGAAAGGAAAGAAGGGAGAGAGAGAAAGAGAAAGAGAGAAGGGAGAGAGGGAGGGGAGAAGTCTCAGATTCTAGAGCCCCTCAAGACACCCACAAAACAAAAACCTTTTTTAGAGGAAGACAAGGCTGGGCACGATGGCTCACGCCTGTAATCCCAACACTTTGGAAGGCCGGAGTGGGCAGATCACTTGAGGTCAGGAGTTCAAGACCAGCCTGGTCAACATGGCAAAACCCTGTCCCTGCTAAAAATACAAAAATTAGCTAGGCATGATGGGACATGCCTGTAATCCCAGCTACTTGGGAGGCTGAGATGGGAGGACTGTTTGAGCCCAGGAGGTTGAGGCTGCAGTGGGCTATAATCGTGCCACTACACTCCAGCCTGGGCAAAAGAGCAAGACCCTGAAAAGAAAAGAAAAAAGAAAAAAAGAGAAGAGAAGAGAAAGGAAGGAAAAGACAGAGAGAGAGAAGGAAGGAAGGAAGGGAGAGAGAGAAAGTCTCAGATTCTAGAGCCCCGTAAGACACCCGCAAAAGAGATAAAAACCTTTTTTAGAGGAAGACAAGGCCGGGCACGATGGCCCACACCTGTAATCCCAGCACTTTGGAATGCCAGGGTGGGCAGATCACTTGAGGTCAGGAGTTCGTGACCAGCCTGGCCAACATGGCAAAATCCTGTTTCTACTAAAAATACAAAAATTAGCCAGGCATGATGGCACACGCCTGTAATCCCACCTACTCAGGAGGCTGAGGTAAGAAAATCGCTTGAACCCGGGGGACAGAGGTTGCAGTGAGCCAAGATCGCACCACTCCACTCCAGCCTAGGCGACAGCGAGACTCCGTCTCAAAAAAAAAAGTCAACTTTATCCCAGGCCTCAAATTATTCCTACACATATTTTTTTTCAGACACAATATCCTGCACTCAAAGATAACCAAATACACAAGGAAATAAGACATCATGAGTGAAAACTAGTATAAAAAGATGGACAAAAGACAGACACAAACAGGGACTGTAGCTCCTGGCACTGTCAGACAGGACTCTAAAACAGCTAAGCCTACTTCAAAGGGGGAAACGTCAAAATTTGAAAAAATGGGCCATGTAGCAGATTTGAAAAAGGACCTGATAGAATAACCAAATTTACTAAGCTGAAGGTACAACAACCAGAATATCTGAAGCTGCTGCCAGCACTGGAGCCTGCCCCTCCCTGGTCTACGCAGGGAAGCTGACACCCAGCCAATGCTGAAATTTATTTCTGTCTCCCACTGAACTACGTGAGACATGGCCACCACCACCCCCTTGGTGAGGTCAGAAGGTTCTGTTTGCTTCTCTGCCATTAGCTCTGGCTCCAGAAGTTGTTTTGGTATCAAAAATGGGAGTAATTATGGCACCGTAGGGCAATTACTGTTGGCTTGATTGATCCTGATGTTTGAGGAAGGGTCTGTCCTATCAGGAGGCTATTTGCTAAGGCAAAGAAGGGCAGGATGAAGTTTAGGAAGACCAGCTTCAAAATGTTTTCAAATTTCCTTTAAATGGCTCAACTTTCCTCCTCAGGAAATCTCACCTGTGGAGCCAGATGAAGGCTCCCTGAAGGCTTACTTGAGCCCGTTGTCAGTGAAACCCAGTCTCTTCTGTTGCCACAGTGACATTCCAGCATGTGGGTGAGAGTTTCACTGGGGAGGTTTAAGGACATAATATATATTTTAACAGATGATTGCTCCCATTCCTGAGAATAAATTTCCAAGAACTGAAGACCCTTCCAGAAATGTCGGGGCTCTCTAGGAAAGACATCCCTTTTAACCTAATAATTTCACTTAAAAAACTATCTTAACAAATAATCAAAAAACACATGATTAAGTTTATACTCAAACATCACAATGTCACTTATTATGGAAGCCACCTAGGTGCCCAGCAATAGGGAATGGCTATGTTAACATGGACATAGTTGCTTATGAACTATTTATTACACAGTCATTTGGAAAAAATATAATGAAGACAAGGGAGTAACATGATAAAACATCAAGAGTAGGAAGTGAATTTGTGTTCATTAAGATTACTCATTAGTGGCCGGGTGCGGTGGCTCAAGCCTGTAATCTCAGCACTTTGGGAGGCCGAGGCGGGCGGATCACGAGGTCAGGAGGTCGAGATCATCCTGGCTAACACGGTGAAACCCCGTCTCTACTAAAAATACAAAAAACTAGTCGGGCGCGGTGGCGGGCGCCTGTAGTCCCAGCTACTCGGGAGGCTGAGGCAGGAGAATGGCGTAAACCCGGGTGGCGGAGCTTGCAGTGAGCTGAGATCTGGCCACTGCACTCCAGCCTGGGCGACAGAGCGAGACTCCATCTCAAA